>NW_013531873.1:1265358-1317810 GCF_000836235.2 Papilio xuthus | reverse complement strand
TTGCAAATCAAGATGTATGGTGTCAAATAGCAACTAACGAAAATGGATTCAGGTAAAACAGTAGTCTATAATAGTCTCGTGTCAATCAGCTGCCATCTCGTTAAAGTCCTGTCAAATTCGGTCCAGTCATTCCCGAGTTTACACGGAAAAAACACGGCTTTGCGGACAAACAAACAGACAGACAGAGATAGACTTTTTTTTTATTAAATTGTGATTTTTTTCTCGATACTATATAAAGTCTACTATTTTATATTTTAATTTTTAAACTTCATTTATATGTTTAGTTAAAATTACGTACACTATATTACATCACGATGTTTTCCTTCACCGTAACGTCGGATAAATGTACAGTACCTGGATGACCGAGCTTTGCTCGGTATTTTTTTTTAAATTGTGTTTTTTGGAAATGATATTTAAGTACGAATTACTAATGATGAAATATGAATAATATTTTTCGATCTTACCGATAGAAAGTTAAGTTTATGTTTAAGTTGATTATCGATAAAACACGAATAAAATGTCATTTTCTAAAAATGATTCCTAGCTAGATCGATTTATCGCCCCCGAAACCCCTTATTTACAAAATTTTATGAAAATCGTTGGAGCCGATTTTCCAACATTCCAATTATATATATTTAAAGATATAAGATATATTTGGAGTACATGGCTTTCGAACCCAGGACCTGCAGATTGCAAATCAAGTGCTTAACCCCTGAGCTACCGAAGCTTTTCGAAGATTGCCTAACTTATTAATTACTAATTGCCTAATAATTTTTTACAGAAATGCAAATGATCAATTGAATTGTGTACTCCCTGCCTACCCCAAAAACGGCCGGTACGTAACACAGGGCAGACCTGATGGTAAACCTGGCTCCATTTTTGATAGTATTTTTCTGAACGTCACTTGTGATCAAGGGTATGTCGCGAAAGGACAAACCGCCATATTCTGCTTCCAAGGACATTGGTCGGGCCCTATTCCAAAATGTATACGTAAGTATCACTCTTTTACGGATCAAATAACTAGAAACTGTGGCGCACCATTCACTTTTTATATTATAAATTGGAAAAGCAAGTAGCCTAATCTAAATTTACTAAGATTTATCCACTAGCAATAGGCATATTGCAAGTCAAGTGCCCCTGAGCCACCGACGCACATTCATCAGACGAATAAACTTCAATTTCACTAGTTCCTTGATGGCTCCCGTTATATTTGGACGGCAGAAATGCTGCACACTTTCAAATTTATATGTTTTTTTTTAATATGAAAAGATGGCAAACGAGCGATCGGCCACCTGAAATCGCTGAAATAGCGAAGTGACAGTTGCCCATAGACATACGCAATTGCATACCTTTAATCGACGGAGGAGAGGATGCACAGAAAGAAAATATTTTCCCTTCCCATGCCATCCGGAAAACTTCCACTTTCCATCCTTTCCTTAAAAAGGTGAGAAAGGAAATTTTCTAATTTGCCTCCTGGACGCACACTCATCAGACTGTAGTTGGAATTGCTGCCACATGAGGCGTGTGTTCTATGTGGTCGTGGTATTGCACCGGACGAGCTTAAAGCGAAGATGTTAAAGCTGGCTCTATTCTGTTCAACTTTCAGGTTATTGTAACCTAAATCCACATCCAAGTGTGACGTATTACTGTAAACAAGAGGGTGATAACGGTGTAGAAAGAAAGGAATGCGAAACACTTGTCCCGTCCGGTACTGTGGTGAGGGCGGAGTGTAAGAAACCAAACTACTATCATGTGGGCATTCATCCTGCTATGCGTTGTATTGACGGTGTTTTCGATTACATCGCAATATGCGAGTTAGGTGAGTTTATCAGATAATTAAGAAAGTAGCTGTAGCCCGCCTCTCCATTTGCTTCTATGTGTTCATCCAGACTGTGTTCTACATCTATGTTCAGCCTTTTGTACATAACTTTATAGAAACATCCATCCATCTAAACATTCACATTTATAATATTAGTAAGATTAAGAAATTAAAACTTTTCAGCTATTGCTTAGTTTAGATCACTAGGTTAATCCACTGCATATGGAGGGAACCATCAGAAGACTCTTTAAGTCGCGACGATACCATCAGCTCACTATACATCCTAGGGGCTAACCTACCCTAATGCCCGAAGCTTTCCTGCACCCTAACTTCGTATACATACATATCGAACCCAGGACCTGCAGATAAATCAAGTGCTTAACCCTTATACCGTCTTCTCTTTTGACAATTAATCTTTAATTTCAAACAGAATGTGGCACAATAACGCCTCAAGGCACCGAGTTGATATCATACGCTCGTGACGCATTAAGAGCGGAGGTGCCGTGGCACGTCGGGATCTACAATAGGGAAAAAGGAACCCCAGAATATCGGTGTGCTGGTACTATCATAAGTACAACAGCTATCATATCAGGTACATATATAAATTAACTAGCTGTCGCATACAACTCTGTCCGCGCGGAATTAAAAACTTAATTAGTAGCCTATGTGTTATTTCAAATTACATCGAAATCCTATCAGCAGTTCTAGATAGCGATCCGTTTAAAATTCGCATTTATAATATTAGTAAGACTAGCTGACATCTGCGACTCTATCTGCGCGGAATTAATAAATTTAAAAATTTATAAAACACTCAAATTATAGTACCAATTTCCTCGATTAATTTTATTACAAAACCGATTCTCGATACAGTTATTCGTTGAGCGCGACGGTTCAACACTATGACAACTGTCAATTAAATAAAATATTAAACCTCATACTAAATTAATTCGGTACTTCATAGGCATCAGTTGTCAAACTATCTTAAATAGACAAACTATAGTGTATACTTTAAGACGTTAGTTAGAATCCTTTCACGCGAATGGCTTTCGTTACAAAGTCAAGTGTCAGATTGATTAGTGAGGGGACATAAACGTCGACATTTTAATGCTAGTGTTGCGATACACCGGCACTGTGTCGGATTTTCTTCCTAACATATTAAAGCAGACTCTACATATTTCTTTTCAGTGGCCCACTGTTTCTGGGATTTTAGTAAGAACCAAAAAAAAACCCCGGATGATTACGCTGTTGCTGCGGGGAAACTGTATTTACCTTGGAACGACTCTAGAGATGAACATAATGTCCAAAAACGCTCCGTAAGATCACATATTAAATATTAACAGATTTTTGTTAATTCACTAACATTTCTTGTACCATTCCAACTAAGCTTTTTTTATATCATAAGGTGGCAAACGAGCGAGCGGCCACCTGAAATCGCTGAAATAACGAAGTGACCGTTACCCATAGACATACGCAATTGCATATGCGTTGCCTACCTTTAATCGACGGAGGAGAGAATGCACAGAAAAATATTTTTTTTCCTTTCCATGCATCCTCTCATCCGGAAAGTCCACTTACACTTCCCATCCTTTTCTTATAAGAAAAAGGGTGGGAAGGGAAAGAGGACTAGATTAGGCCTCCAGAACGCACACTTATCAGACGAAACGCGGAATTGCTTCCACTTGACGCCTGTCTTCTGTGTGGTCGTGGTATTTCACCGGGCGAGCCGGGACAATTCGTGCGAAGATGTTGAAGCGGGCTCTACCACTGTCAAAATTATTGTGCTAGACAAACAAACAAACGAACGTACTTGGATTTTTCAACTATTTTTTACAGGTTAAAAGTATTGAGGTATCACCAATATTCCAAGGTGATAAGGCGAAATTCCAAGGAGACATATCCGTTATAACCGTCGATCCGGAATTCCAACTCAAACCTTACTTGCGACCAGTCTGTTTGAATTTTGATTTTAATTTTAATAAAATACAACTAAGAGATGGAAACTTGGGAAAGGTAAATACCTTTTATTATATCCAAGGTGTCGGTGGCTCAGGTGTCAAGCACTTGACTTGTAATCTGCAAGTGCTGAGTTCGAATCCCGCCATGAACCAATATGTTTTTCCATTTCCTAAAATAGCAAAGCGACTGTTGCCCACAGACATACGCAATTGCATATTCTTTGCCAACCTTTAATCGACGGAGGAGAGGATGCACAGAAAGAGAATATTTTCTCTTCCCATGTATCCTCTCATCCGGAAAATCTACTTATATTTCCCATCTTTTTTAAGAAAATGGGTGGGAACTAAAGTGGACTAAAATTAGGTCTCAGAGATGCACACTCATCAGACTGTAGTTGGAATTGCTTCCATTTGTCGCCTGTCTTCCGTGTGGTCATGGTATTGCACCGGGCGAGCCAATTCGTGCAAAGATATCAAAGATCACGCTTCAAAATATTAATAAGATTAATTTAGGATCTAAATATAACCAGTTCGACCTGATTTTCATCTCTCCTATATATGTCCCTTTCAGTTCAGCGGTTGGGGTTTCACGGAAGAAATGAAAACGTCATTGCTCTTAAAGACTGTTGATTTGCCGTTCCGAGGAATAAACGATTGCCTGTCTTCTATTCCTAAAGGCTTTGAGGTTTTTATTACCAGTGACAAGATCTGCGCTGGGTACACAAATGGTAAACATTATTAACTGTCGCCCAGGAATCCATTCTCTCAGAATTAAAAAAAAAAACTTGGAATTAGTGGCCTCCGTGTTCTTCCCGACTATGTTCTACATATCATCGATATCCATGCAGCCGTTCTGGAGATACATTCAAACAAACATCCATCTAAATATTCACATGTATAATACAAGCTGTCCGCAATTTCGTCTGTGCGGAATTAAAAAAATTGCAGCCATGATTTCTTCCAGACTATGTTCTACATCTGTGTAAAATTTCATCGAGATCCGTTCAGCCGTTCTGGAGATATATTGAAACATCCATCTAAACATTCGCATTTATAACATTGTACAGTTAAATTCAATATTGCTTCTTCTATGAGTAAAACTTTACTCAACCCATATATACTGAATTGTCAAACTAATCTATCTTAAATACGGCATATCCGTGGGTTTCTGAGTTTTTAATCTCTGTATAAAATATATCTTCATTCGTGTTATTCATTTAAGACAAAACACAGACAACAGCATATTATAAACGGGGATATTGGACTCGGAAACTCACGGTATAACAATCATGTATATTTTAACCTAATCTATAATAATTTTCATACAAAAACAGGAACCGCGCCTTGCAATGGGGATTCTGGAGGTGGACTTTCATTCCCAGATATTGAACGTGGCGTTCTCCGTTATTACTTACGAGGTGTGCTTTCTGTCGCACCTTCAAAGGGCCAAGGTTGTGACATTAACGCTCTATCAGCGTACACTGAAATCATCAAACATCAGGACTTCATAGAAGAAAGCTTTGAGTAATGTATCCTTACTGTACTGTTTTCTTTCGCAAATCGACTATCATTAAGGCAAATGGCACACTTTGACACCTTTTGTTTATTAATTTAGGTGTCGGACAAAAAAACTTAATTAGTATCCTTATTCTACTAGTATATGTTCTACATCTATGCCAAATTTCATCGAGATCCATGCAGCTATTCTGGAGATACCTTCTAACAAACATCCATCTAGATATTCCCATTTGTAATATTCGTCAATGAATTAGTTTAGCTGTACAGAGGGGGAACGCTGCCAGTATCTTCGGGACCTTGCCTAAAGGAACTCCTTTTAATAACATATTTCAGTGAATTATTCGTTTTTTTTTAAATATTTTATTTTATATTAGTAGCCTATGTGTTCTATCAGACTATGTTCTATATTTATGCCAAAATTCAGCAAGATACATTGAGTCGTTCTGGAGATACCTTCTAACAAACATCTAAACATTCGCATTTATAATATTAGTAAGATTGAAGCACAGATGAGAGGATATCACTCTTCCGTATACATCACCTCCCTTGCTATTTTAGTATAGAAAAGGGAAGAAGAAAAGAACGTTTGTCACTTCATATCGTGAAATACTTTTCACAAAACAACATGTATTTATATTTAAATATTGACGTGTTTTAGTAAGTCCAAATGGATATGTAATGATAACACGTCGATTCAATTTGCAATGAGATGTAACGGTGAAGTTGATTGCCCCGACGGCAGTGACGAAGCAATGTGTGGCTCAACAAATATGAATATGTAAGTCGTAAATACTTAACTAACTAGGGTGACGCAGCGTTGTGGAACAAAAAAAGTCTCCACTTTTCCCGATTTAGTACCAACACAATCCCGGACATATATACCCACGCTTTGTCTCCCAACGTCCCGTGTCTCCCGGGTGACAGATGGGGTTGTGGTCTGCAGTACAGGTAACTACCGGTTAAGTTCGATCGACCCGCACACGAAAGTAGGATGTCGTCCGGCATTTTGGATTTGAACTGAAAAGTTACGAGTCCGATAATAAATATTAACGTAATAAAATGTATTTTTAAAAACAAACTCGATAACTATGTTCTATATGTATGCCAAATTTCCTCAAAATCCATTGAGCCGTTCTGCAGATACCTTTAAACGATCATCCATCTAAACATTCGCATTTATAATATTAGTAGGCTATGTTGGTATTGTCACTTAACGCTGGTCGAGCACGGAAGTAATAATCTTATTTGGCATCACGCGGATCCGCGTAGTAACAGTACATTGTCCTATAACCACGAAACTACTCTTTCATACTTTTTACACCGCATTGACGAAAGATACGTTACGTAAAGGTAGCAAACGATCGAGGGGCCACCTGAAATCGCTGAAGTAGCGAAGTGACCGTTGCCCATACACATATGCAATTGCATATGCGTTGCCTACCTTTAATCGACGGAGGAGAGGATGCACAGAAGAAAAATATTTTCGCTTTCCATGCATCCTCTCATCCGGAAAGTCCACTTCCACTTCCCATACTTTAGGCCTCCGGGACGCACACTCATCAGACGAAACGCGGAATTACTTCCACTTGAAGCCTGTCTTCTGTGGTCGTGGTATTTCACCGGGCGAGCCGGGACAATTCATGCGAAGATGTTAAAGCGGGCTCTACCACTGTTAACTATTGCGGTTTTGACTTATCATCGTACAAACTAATCGATTTCTGTCCACAGTAGTCAAAATATGTTTTTATGTATTTTGCCGAAATTTCCCGAGCATGGGACGTACATTGTGGATGATGTAGATGACGCTAAACCGGACATGAAGCTGTTGTCTGTACGGATTACATTCCAATGTGATCCAGGATATGTACTTCAAGGTTCACAGACGTTGACATGTAATGCTGGCAAATGGTCATCATATATACCCCAATGCTTACGTAAGTAGTCAGAAACTTTACTTTGAACGGTTCTTCTTCTTCTTGAGGTGCCTATCCGACTAACGAAGGTTGAGGATCAGTTCTCCATAAGTCTAATGGAGAAGGCAACGGGGACCACTGCATAATTTATTCCCTAGTCATCAGTTAGAACGGTTAAATTTATCAAATACTAAATGTCACCTGCGACTCCGTCCGCGCTTAATTAAAAAAACCATAATTGCCTATGAGTTCTTCCAGATTATGTTCTACATCTATGCCAAGTTTCAGCGAGATTCAGTCGTTTATATGGAAAAAGGACTGTTTCTCGGCATATATTCGAATCTTTCTCACCTTTTAAACCTTACCTAGACCTCCACGAACATTTCAAGTCCAAGATAAGATAAATCCGTTCAGCCGTTCTCGAGTTTTAGCGAGACTAGGTCAGGGCTGCCCCTGACCACTGGTTGTTTGATTCATGGGATTCCGCAGCCGGTGGTGCTTTATTTTTAATATAATATATTTTGTATAATATTTTTTATATATTAAATGGACTATTTTAAGAATATGATAAAAATATAATAATATATGTATCTTTTTTTGAACAGGTGCATGTTCATTAAAATCATTGTTGAAATCACCGAGTGTGGACTACTGGTGTTTGGCACCGGACGGTGGTGCGAGGTCCACTCCGTGTGAACAGAGGCAACCCTCTGGCTCGGTCGTGCGGCCGGCGTGTAAAGCGCCATATTACTACAGCTCTATGTCGCTGCCTCTCATGCATTGTATTGATGGACAATGGGATTATATACCAACATGTCAACCAGGTAAGTCCTCACACATGCGATTCTAACACACCCTCGCTTTTTAAACAACTGACTCTAAAGTGATTACATATTACTTTGTGACGTCAGGTTTTCTATCAACTAAGTCGATTTTAGTGAGGTATCATTCCATTCGTATTTTTCTTAACGTACGCGTCCATTGGGTTGTGCCGGACGCACTGCACGCATGACTCGCAACGGATTTTAGTTTACTTTGTATGATTTTATCTAGCAATGCGTCAAAAGACGGCATTTAATTAGCAATCCGTTGTGGGCTGTGTATGTAGTGTGTTGCGCGATCCAATGGACGCATATCTTAATAGTCCTTAAATACGTTTATATATTATATCAAAAGATATTATTTTATAATAAAAATAGGCAAACGAGAATGCGCCTGACTAACTAAAATAGCAAAATTTGTATTAGACAATAACAACAAGTTAAAATGTAGCAGATAGATTGTCTACCCTTGGTTATACGGTCAGAGGAGGTAACGTACAGAATGTGGCTTCCCTAAAAGTAATGTAAAATGTAAAAATTATAACAACACCGAATTACAAAATATAGTTGTCATTCGTTTTCCTACGAATTGAATATTTGCTATTATTTTACCCTTGTCTTATATATAAAATTCTCGTATCACAATTTTCGTTCCCATACTCCTCCGAAACGGCTTGACCGATTCTCGTGAAATTTTGTGAGCATATTGAGTAGGTCTGAGAATCGGCCAACATCTATTTTTCATCCCACTAAATGTTAAGGGTAGTCCACCCCAAAATTTTTTTTAGACAAACACGCGGACGTAATCGTGGATGACAGCTAGTTGTATATATATATTTTTATTTCCAGAGTGCGGAAAACTCGCATCGGATAAAGAAAGAACATCAGCGGTCCCCTACAATGTCACCAAAGGCGAGTTGCCATGGCATGCTACGATTTATACAAAAAGTACAAATCCATATTTAGCTATCTGCGGTGGTACCATTGTAACAGCAACTACGATCATATCAGGTAAATGGAAAATAAAATAGAAAAACAATTCTTTATATATATAATTCTTCTGTGCGTGTGTATGTCATTGAACTTCTCTCAAACGACTGGAGCGATTTTGATGAAATTTTTTGTGTGTGTTCAAGAGGATCTGGGAATGGTTTACATTCACAATTTTCATCAAATATTAACTTCATATTAATTTATTCAAATTAAAGACGTGTAGACAGGACAACGTCTGTCGGGTCCGGTAGTTATTTATATAACATTAGATGGCAAACGAGCGAGCGGCCACCTAAAATCGCTGAAATAGCGAAGTGACCGTTGCCCATAGACATACACAATTGCATATGCGTTGCCTACTTTTAATCGACGGAGGAGATGCACAGAAAGAAAATATCTTCCCTTTCCATGCATCCTCTCATCCGGAAAGTCCATTTCCACTTCCCATCCTTTCCTTATAAAAAAAAGGGTGGGAAGGGAAAGATGACAAATTAGGCCTCTGGGACGCACACTCATCAGACGAAACGCGGAATTGCTTCCACTTCACGCCTGTCTTAATGTTTAGTTATTTACAGCTGCACATTGCTTTTGGAGTGACGTAAAGAAAATTTCCACGAACTATGCGGTGGCTGTGGGCAAGCAATATAAACCTTGGAATTATAAGAGGGATAAAGACGCACAAAAGATAAATGTTAGTTACTGTTAAGATTGACTAGCGGTCACCCGCGTTGTCTGCGCGGAATTAAAGAACATAGTCTGTTCTATATGTATGCCAAATTTCATCAAGATCCGTTCAGCCGATCTGGAGATACCATCAAACAAACATCTAAACATTCGCATTTATAATATTAGTTAGAAGTACGGCTAGACGTGCCCACGACTTCGTTCAAGGTATGTTGTGTTTTGGGATAGCATTTTATAATGGTCCTAATTCACCCTACGAAACACATAAACTTTTCAACCCGGGAAAGAACTGGGTATTGAACTTACAACCCTTTTTCCGCATCAAAAAGTAGCCTATATCCTTTCCCAGGCTCTACACTATCTTTGTACCAAATTTCATTTAAATCGGTTCAGTAGTTTTTGTTTGAAAGGGCAGACAGATATACTTTCGCATTTATAATAATCCTATTAATATTATAAATGCGAATGTTTAGATGGATGTTTGGTAGAAGGTATCTCCAGAACAATCTCGCTAAAAGGCATAGATGTAGAACACAGCCTAGAAGAACACATAGACTAATAATTAAGTTTTTTTAATTTTGCGCAGACAGAGTCGCGGGCGATAGCTAGTTATATTTAAAAATAGCATCAAATTTATATACATACTAGCTGTCGCCCGCGACTCCGTCCGCGCGGGATTAAAACTAGATGTTGGCTGATTCTCAGAGCTACTCAATATGCTCACAAAATTTCATGGGAATCAGTCAAGCCGTTTCGGAGGAGTATGGGAACGAAAATTTGTGACAAGAGAATTTTATATATAAGAAAATATTTATTTAATATTTGCAGGTGAAAAGTGTAAAAATACCACTTAGGTTTACTGGTGCTGTTACAAACTACCAGGATGACATAGCTTTGGTGATACTAACAGAACCCATTGTCTTCACGAGTAACGTCCTCCCCGTATGCATAGATTTTGATCTAGATTTTAACAAACGTCAGTTAGAACCAGGAACATTGGGAAAGGTAAGTAGATAACATTTTAACAGTGGTAGAGCCCGCTTTAACATCTTCGCACGAATTGTCCCGGCTCGCCCGGTGAAATACCACGACCACACAGAAGACAGGCGACAAGTGGAAGCAATTCCGCGTACAGTCTGATGAGTGTGCGTCCCGGAGGCCTTATGTAGTCCTCTTTCCCTTCCCACCCTTTTTCTTATAAGGAAAGGATGGGAAGTCGAAGTGGACTTTCCGGATGAGAGGATGCATGGAAATGTTTTCTTTCTGTGCATCCTCTCCTCCGTCGATTAAAAGTAGGCAACGCATATGTAATTGCGTATGTCTATGGGCAACGGACACTTCGCTATTTAAGCGATTTGAACACAGAAGACACACTTTGAGAGTGTAATGTTTGAGAATTTCCTCTGATGAGTGCGCTTGATCAATTTTAGTTTTTTTTTATATCATAAGGTGGCACTAGCGAGCTGCCACATTTACTGATATAGCGAAGCGTTGCCAATAGACATACGCAATTGCAGATGCGTTGCCTACCTTCAATCTACCGAGGATGCACAGAAAGTGAATTCCCTTCTCATTCATCCACTTTCACACATCCTTTTCTTATAAGAAAAAGGGTCTTGACAGACAGTCGGACGTACAACACAGTGATCCTATAAGGGTTCCGTTTTTTCCGGAACCCTAAAAAGGGTGGAAAGTGAAAGAAGACTAAAATTAGTCCTCCGGCATGCACTCATCAGAATAAACAGGGAATTTTAAAGCATCAATAGCCTAATGGCTACTGATTTCCGATCAAGAGATCAAGAGTTCGAAGCCATTTGACTTTTGTAAACCGTATCCAAACAAGCATCGAGCTTAGTTGGAATGGTATAAGAAATGTAAGTAAAATAAAAAAAAAATCTACTATAAAAATCCACTTGAGACTTGTCTTGTAGTATCAAACTTTAACTACCACTGTTTGAAAATGTCTGTTTTAGCTCATTTCTTTCTTTTTAAGCTTGGTGGCTTTGGTCTGATAGACACTGTAGCCAATCGACCTCCTCCGACCCTCAAATCTATAGATATACCGTACATGGACATAACCAAATGTATAAGTAACGCACCTGCCCAGTTTCGAGAATACATAACATCAGATAAATTCTGTGCTGGATATGATAATGGTAGGTATACAATATAATCACCAACTATCCTTCATCATCATCAGCTCACTATACATCCCCACTAACCTCGGAGTCTACTCTAAGTTAACTAGGCCATAATCAATGCTGACCCAGTGCGTGACATCAAAATCTTTGAATTTCTTCGCAGATATGTGCAGCATCAAAATCTCTTTATAAAACACTAGCTGTCGCCCGCGACTCCGTCCGCGTGGATATATAAAAAAACTTAATTATATATTTTCAAACACCCATCGATCCATCCACATCACATCCATTTAAACATTCGCATTTATAATATTAGTAAGTTAAATAAAAAGCAACTCTTCAAGGCAGTAATTCGAAAAAAAATGAATAAATACTATCCTATGTCCGTCTCCTGGCTCTAAGCTACCTTCTCACCAATTTTCAGGCATATCGGTAAAGCCGTTCTTGAATTATATAAATAATGTAACTAACACGACATTCTTTTATATATAATAGATATCGTTATGTCGTTATCGTTGATAAAACAGATATGTTTGAAACATTGATTTGGTCTTATAAAGTTAGTCACCATAAATCGAAATCGATCTGCGTTATTGGCTTAGTGGTTAAGTTGACTTGTAATCTACAGGTCCTGGGTTCGAATCTATCTACCAATATGTTTTTTAATTCACATATGAACATTTATCTTCCAATGAAGGAAAACTTCATGATGCATATATCTGTGAAGAAATTCAAAGTTATATGTGAAGTCAAGCATTGGGCTAGCATTGACTATGGCCTTTTTTTTCAGAGGGGAATGCTTTTTGCATACTCCGCGCCCCGGGGGGGACGCGGTAGTTATGTGGGAATCTCCTCCATAGCGGAGGCATACCCACTAAACCCCTCTGTGCCTCCAACGCATCGGGACGGGACTACGGGCACGCTTTCGCTCTCGTCCGCGGCCCCGTCTGCAGCATTGACTATGGCCTAGTTAACTTAGGGTAAACTCCAAACTTAGTGGGGACGTATAGTGAGCTGATGAATCGATTCCTATCCTGAGAATAGTTGTAGTAAATCTTGTTTATACTTTTCAATAGAGGTCTTAAAAAAGGAGGTTACAATTCTGTATGTTTTTATTTCTAGGTACGGATGTATGCAAAGGTGATGGAGGTGGAGGCTTAGTGTTTCCAGATTCAGAAAAACTAACAACTCGTTATTACCTACGTGGTATACTTTCAACCTCGCCTGTACCTGACACAGGGAATAGATTTTGTCATAACATCGGAACTATTACTTTCACCGAGTTAATTAGACATGAAAATTTCATTAGAGAGAATATGGAGTAAGACTTATTTTGATCTTTAAGCGAGACGTGTATTATATTTTTTAACCGATATCAAAAAGTCTGTATGTTTTTATTTGTCCATCGAGAACTCCCTAGTTGTCTGATTTCCTCAATTCTCTTTTCATTTGAAAGGTGTTGCGTGTCGTTTGGTCCCATTGGCTGATAGAGATGTATGGAGGGGTAGTACATAATGTACCGACCCTCGATAGAGATAAGGACAGGTTGATGATGATGACTGATGATTACATAATTTGAAATAATATTTATTATATAAATTTCAGGATCGCCCCACCTCAATACAGTGATGATGATATTAAGCCAAATGTAGAAAGTACAAAACTTTGTGATGTAAATCAGTTTAGTTGTACCTCGGGCGAATGTGTTAATACCGCGAACATTTGCGATGGCGTAAGTATTTATATTAAGTGGCGAACGTGTAGATTCAGAATCCGCAATTGCAGTGTTGCCTACGACAGAGGATGCTCAGAAAGAGAATATTTTCCCTTCCCATTTCTCATCCGAAAAATCCACTTCCACTTCTTTTATATCTTTTATCTTTTATAAGAAAGAAGGTGAGAATGAAGACTAAATTTAGGCCTCTCTTATGAGACGAAACGCGGAATTTCTTCCAGTTTTATTTCCACTTTCAATGGCTCCTGGGTCAAATCTGCTTCCTAAAAGACTAAAATAAGTCTTCCGGCGCGCAATTTCATCAGACTGTATGTTGGAATAAGTTCAACCTTGAGGCATGTGTTGTGGTATTGCACGTTAAGATTTTTGCAATGTTTGTGAAGCTAAATGTTGACGATTTAACAATTTATTTAAGATAAGAGATTGCTATGACGGCTCTGATGAATCTGACGACACTTGTTCGGATGACAATCGAGCTCAAAGACCAACAACAACTCAAAGACCGACAACAACTCAAAGACCAAATACAACTCAAAGACAAACAACCATTGTAACACCTATAAATAATGAAGTGGCAACGGTTGACAAGTAAGTAAATCATTATCATCAGCTCACTATACGTCCCCACCGAGGGGCTCGGAGCCTACCCTAAGTTATGGATGATTAGACCATAGTCAACCACGCTGGCCAAGTGCGGGTTGACTTCACACATATCTTTGAATTTCTTATCAGTAAGTAAATACTAAAATCAAATTGAACATTTTTCGCATAATCTATACATATTAATAAAATTATAATGTCTTGTCGTAATATTAATATTGCGTAGATATCGCCCGCGACTCTTACTTAGTAGCCTATATGTTCTTCGAGACTATATTCTACACCTATGCCAAATCTCAACGACGTAAATGCAACCGTTCTGGAGTTCTAACACACATCCGTCCAAGCATTCGCATTTATAATATTAGTAAGATTTACGTTGCTGATTACGAAAAACCAATTGTTAAAATTATCGTCTATCTATCTGTAAGTAAGTCCGCGTTTGTTCCGGGTAATCTCCGGAACGGTTGGACCTATTTTGAAAAGACTTTAAAGAGACGACAGTTGAATATATGCTACTTATTTATCAAATTCTGCGCTGACAAAGTCTATGTCTATCTAATTTCAGATGCATTTTGCCTTCTCAACCTGAGAATGGCGTATATCATATCGTGGGGGGTAAAGTGGAAGACGGGGAAGCGACCTTCGTCTTACTCCATTATTCCTGCTACAAAAGATTCGCGATGCTGGAAGATCCAAAGGTCTTTTGTTCTGAAGGAATATGGTCAGGGAATCGTCTCCCACAATGCTTACGTAAGTATTCCATTTAGGAAAGAAAAACAAATTAATTATTCACATCTCTCTTTACTACCAAAGTTGAATGCGAAAATTACTCTGTCTGTTTGGTCCTTATTTCACGCAAAAACTACTGAACCGATTTAAATAAAATTTGGTACACAAATAGTCTAGAACCTAGGAAAGGGTATAGGCTACTTTTTAACGCAAAAAAAGGGTCTAAAGGCTTGATAGTGGGGTTGGAAATTTGTATGAAGGTTACTTTTATATACACAAAATGCCCCGCATATGTTTAGCAATGGGTTCTTTTAGATAAGATGTTTAATATTTTTTTTATTTTTCTAGAGACCTGTTATTTGGATCGTCATGAAAGTATAAATTATAATTGTATCATAGAAGATACGGAATCAACTCGACCTTGCAAAGACTTCGAAGTTGAAGGAACCGTAATCAAACCATCGTGTAAGGAACCTAATTATTACACGCCACTGGAGTTACCTTATATGGTCTGCAGACGAGGACAATGGAGTACATTGCCTACATGTGTTCCTGGTATGTTTTTTTAATATTTAGGGTTCCATATTTCGAAAGGCAAAAACAGAATTATAGACTCTCTTGTCTGTCTGTTAAGACTCATTTTCTCATGAACGCCGTATTTTCAATTGCAAGTTCTAGAAGAATCGAAAATCCGAAAAGAATCATACCCGATTTTACTAAATCTATCCCACTGACGCTTTAGTAAATTGCCAAATGTATTGTCAAATTAATCATCCTTAATTATAAAGCTGTGTACTAGCTGTCGTCCGCGACTCCGTCCGCACAGAATTTAGAAAAGCTTAATTAGTAGTCTATATGTTCTTCCAAGTTATGTTCAACATACAATATGGCAAATTTAAGCGGGATCTGGAGATTACTTCAAACAAACATCCATCTAAACATTCGCAATTATATTATTATAGTAAGATGTTCATTTTAAAATGTTGACAGAATGCGGTACATTGACTCCGAAGGGTGCGGCACTGGTACTCGGAGGTGAGACAGCAAAGTTTGGAGATGTACCCTGGCATGCTGGTATTTATTACAAGAACTTCGAGAATGGAACACACGAACAGATCTGTGGTGGCTCACTCATCAGCAACTCAGTTATATTGTCAGGTAACCTCTATATATGAATAAGCTTTTTAATTACAAGAAAACGACATCTACAGACTCTTGGTGAGTAGTCTTTTTGGACATATTCCTTAAATCTATCGCCTTTGAATAACCGTTGTGTTCTTTCAGACTGTTCTATATGTATGCCAAATTTCATGTACAATCCGTTAAGCCATTTCGGAGACACCTTCAAACAAACATCCATCCATCTAAGCACGTGATAATTGCGCAACGCAACACAACTTATTGGAAAGCACGGAAAATAGCCTCGTGTCGCCTAGAAACATTTTACCTTTGTGTTATTAATTCTGCACAGACAAAGTGGTCAGCAAAAGCTAGTTTTATAAAAATAACAGTAAAATATATATATTTTAGCTGCTCATTGCTTTTGGAACGAAAGGGAACAAAAGTTACACAATATTAAAAGGTACGCAGTGGCAGTCGGAAAATTACATCGAGATTGGGATCACCCCGCCGACGAACCGTTCGCACAGAAATCTGACGTGAGTACAATTTTTTTTAATCAAAAGGTGGCAAACGAGCGAGCGGTCACTCTATAGACTCTACCACAATATAGGCGTGTAGGTCAGATCTGAATCGATTCAAAATTCAGCTTACAAAGAGTCTGCGAGTCGCAGAGATACCAAGCATAATTCGATGCAGGTGAACTGATCTGCGAATCGGATCAATGATTTAGTTGAATTATTAACAACTAACTGGTGTCAGATGAGTGTGGGTATCGGAGGCCGAATTGTAGTTCTCTTCCACTTCCCACTCTTTTCTTATAAGTCAAGGATGGGAAGGGAAAGTGGATTCGACGGAGTGCAGGATGCATAGGAAAGGGGAAATTATCTTTCTGTGCCTTCCTTTCTTCATCGATTAATGGTAGGAGTACAATCGTTTCAATATTTCAGTGATTTAAGAATGGTTTTTTTTTATTTTTATGATATAAAAAAAGGAATGAAGATTTATTGATATTTTCCTCGGCAGATTAAGAAGATAGTTATATCAAAGAACTATATGGGTATCGACCTGAATTATCGGGACGATATTGCGGTCGTAATGGTGTCGGGGCCCTTCCAGTACCAGACGTATGTGCGCCCCGTCTGCCTAGACTTCAGACACGACTTTGCCGAGAGCCAGCTGCAGTCTGGCGTCATGGGGAAGGTATTTATGTTTTTTAATATATAATAGAATTAAAAAAAAAAACATAATTATGAGCCTATATGGTCTTCCAGACTATGTTCTATAACTATGAGAAAGTTATTCGAAATCTGTTCAGTCGTTCTGCAGATACCTTCGAACAAACATCCATCCACCCACCCATCTAAACTTTTGCATTTATAATATTAGTAAGATATATAATATTTCATGTATCAGGCGGCAGGTTGGGGCCTCACGACGGGTCTCAAAGGTTCCGAGTCTCGCGAACTGAAAGTGATCGACATGCCTTACGTATCATATGGTGATTGCGTGCGTCAGACGTCACCTGCTTTCAAACAGTATATAACATACGACAAGATGTGCGCTGGAGATAAAGAGGGTAAGCATTGAAAAATATCCACGAAGCTGTATAGATAGCTGTCGCCCGCAACTCCGTCCAAAAACTAAATTAGTAGCCTATGTGTTCTACATCTATGCCAAATTTTTATCGGATCCATTCAGTCGTACTGGAGATACCTTCAAACAAACTTCCATCCACCCATCTAAACATTCGCATTTACAATATCAGTAAGATGTTCGTTCGGTGACGGAACCGAAATAATACCAGTCCCACTCACACTGATGAAGGTGCCCTGAGCTAGAAACTAGTCGGTGCCGACCCCGGACGAACATAACTGAGTATTTCAGCCGTTTTATAAGTTTTTTTTGTCTTTATAACTTAAAATTCTTTTTTTTTCAGGCATTGTGCTCTGTCGCGGCGACAGTGGGGGTGGTCTTGCGTTCCCTGAGACAGTATTCAACACAGTACGATTCTATATCCGCGGCATTGCGTCAACAAGTCCACCGTCAACTGATAACAAATTATGCAATACACATTCACTTACAGCATTCACAGATATATCTACATATCAAAACTTAATAAAGACTCATTGGCTCACGTAGCCTTGTGAATACGATTGATTTTGAATGAATGATAAATGAATGCGATTAAATGACTAGCTATCAGCTTTGATCCGGATCAAAAGTGCAGGTCAAAACTTGAACCGATCAACGGTTCAGGTCACAGCTCATCGCAATTTTTTTATGAGTCGATGAGCCGTGACCTGTGCGATGAAGTAAATCATAACTGTATTCAAGTACAGAGCTGTGAGCTGATTCATTGATCTGAATACATGTGAGTCGTAAGATGATCTGCGAGTCATTTTTAGTTGAGTTACCCATGACTATAGAATGTTGAATTAGAATTTTGAAGGTCTTTGCGTTATGAATTGTTATAGCGCCATCTATCGAATATAAGAATTAAGAAAATAAATTGTACCGTCATCGTTTAAAATATATCTTTATGTTGTCAATATATATCTTGAGATTTTGTCAGAAACCCACGATTAGTGTACTGTTCAAATTGTATAAATCTGTTCTATGATAGTACAAAAATATTGTTTTCATGTCGAAACTGAAATAGTACAAATCGTGCCATCTAGCGGTGAGAAGCAAACAATTCAATATGTTTTAAAAGAAAAAGAAAAGTTTGATTTTACACTATAAAGTGATCTTTTTTACCAAGTAAATAATATTAATTAAAATTTGTTTTCTTTACCTTAATTAATTTAAGTAGATATACGAACTAAATGTTAAAAAATTAAGTGTGCATTTAAAACTCAGAGTCGGCAATAGATGGCACTACTAATTTCATTTTTTAATATTTTTACCATTCTGACTCTGAGGGTTTGTTTTCGCGCGTAATTTTTTATGTAATGTGATTATAGTTATAAAACGTAGGGTTATGTCCCTATGTGATTTTCGCCATTTTGGCGCTGATGGTAGGGGTTTGTAGCGGTGGTGTGGATTCTAATATTCTAGATAGAATTAACTGTCGACTAATATCGACAGGTGCACAATTAACACGTTAGCTGCCAGAATTATTTTTCGAAAAACGAAAATGTTTTTTTTTTTAATTTTGTCCAAAAGCATTTGAATGGGGCCTTCCAGGTCACGCTGTATACAACAATTCGATTAAAAAGCCACAGCGAGGTGTTGAATGAAAGTAAGGCTTGTCGGACATATAGTCCGACATGGCAGCTAACGTGTTAAACGAAATAAAAGCTGTAATTTCCAAGCAATCACCTATTCATACATAGAAATGTTATTTAATTCGTATTCTTCTCATGATTGTAACTCGGGATTTTTGCATTTTAATTATTTGTCCCATTATTCCGAAGTTAATATAGAATATTCGACAGACTTGTAATACTTCTAAGCATTCGGTCCCCGCCTTCAATCTCCCTTGTACGGTGTCGCGCGCACGCCGATGCACAATTGATTGTCACAATGCATTCATCCAGGGCTGTCACAAATTATTTTTTAAATAATAATAAAAAAAACTTTAATTCGATTTCTGAGGTTGTGGATTTAGATTTTCAAATTTCACACAAGTTATATAAATAAATCTTCAAAAATTGTATTGTATTAAGGGGCAGTCGGTGGTCTCAGACTTTTACCGTTCAGCGGGGTTAGATTCCAAAGCGAACTTCAAAAATCTATAGAACTGAGTTGCGACAATCACGTGACTTATCCAGTGTCCAGAATCGGTCCGCGAGTAATTAAAAACCTTAATTAGTAGCCTATGTGTTCTTCCGGACTATGTTCTATATGTAAGGCAAATTTCATCGAAATCCGTTGAACCGTTCTGGTGATACCTTGTAACAAACATCCATCTACACATTTTATAATATTAATAAGATTAAGTTTCTGATGGAAATTATGAATTGCAAACGATATATAATTTAGTTGAAACGTAAACAAAAATAATGAGTTCTTTCTATTTTCTTCTATACTATTAAAAAAATATATATATTTTTTAACTATGTGACATCCCTAGTGCGTGGCTACAAGATTTTTTGGACGATTTGGCAGTTCTGCCATTGAGTACATATTACCGAGCTGCGCAAGTCATAAGCGAGCCACCTGAACCACCGACGCTCTCTAAAAATATATTAATAAACAAACAAGAGAAGGTTCCTGTCTGCAGCCCTGACCACTGGTTGTTTGAGTCATGGGATTCCGCAGCCGATGGTGCTCTATTTTTAATATAACATTTTTGATATATTTTTTTATTTTTTATATGAAATGTAATATATTAAGAATAAGGTTAATAAATCAATAAGTTTATGAACAAACAAAAATATTACTATACGATCCAACAAAGATCTTGTTGCAATTATTTGAAGCTAGCAATCGCAAGCGCGGAATTAAAAATAATTGGTAGCCTATATGTTCTTCCAGACAATGTAATATATCTAGCCAAATTTTAGCAAAATCAATGCAGCTGTTTTGGCACCTTTAACAAACGTCTAAACTTAATTGTCTCTGTTTTATCAAAGAGAATAAAAAGGGACAACAAATCTATATTTATAAAAGAAAGTCGTGTTAGTAACACTATTTATAACTCAAGAACTTTACTGACATGGCTGAAAATTTTTGAGGAGGTAGCTTAGAGCCAGGAGACGGACATAGGATACTATTTATTCATTTTTTTTCGAATTTATGCCTTGAAGAGCTGCTTTTTATTTAACTTACTAATATCATAAATGCGAATGTTTAGATGGATGTAATGTGGATGGATAGGTGGGCTACACTAATTAAGTTTTTTATATCGCATACGCATAAACAACAAGGAGTCGCGAGCGACAGCCAGTTGTTCATGTATGCGTAGTCTTCTCTGACTTGGACCATTGTCAAACCATCGCTTGCAGTGGTCTATGACATATAGTCAGCCTCTTAAACACTCCGAGAGTCACACCTATCTTATATTTACTGGCCCACCCTACACAAGTGTCTTAAAGAATTCTCTTTAAAGAAACTTTGGTTATTTTCAAGTGTTCTCGAAGTAAGACTCGGTTATTAAAATTGTTGTAATATTACTAACTAGCTGTCGCCCGCAACTTCCGCGTGGATATATAAAAAAACTTAATTAGTGTAGCCTATGTATTCTTTTATACTATGTTCTATACGTATGCCAAATTTCATCGAGATCCGTTCATCCGTTTTAGAGATATCTTCAAACACCCATCCATCTACATCACATCCATCTAAACATTCGCATTTATAATATTAGTAAGTTAAATAAAAAGCAGCTCTTCAAGACATATGTAAATTCGAAAAAATGAATAAATAGTATGTCCTATAAAATCCTATGTCCGTCTCCTGGCTCTAAGCTACCTCCTCACCAATTTTCAGGCATATCGGTAAAGTCGTTCTTGAGTTATAAATAGTGTGACTAACACCACTTTCTTTTATATATAGGTCTTGGGTTCGAACCCTGCCATTTGCTAATGTGTTTTTCGATTTGAATATGTACATTTCTTCTAACTAAAAAATACGATACTTCCATACTAATTTCCACTCCCACTTTCAATCCCTTACAACCGTTTTCGAGTTAAAAAGTAGCCTATGTCCTTTCTCAGGCTCAAGACTATCTGTGAACCAAATTTCATTTCAATCGGTTCAGTAGTTTTTGCGTGAAAGCGAGACAGAGTTACTTTCGCATTTATAATATTAGTAAGGATTGAACAGCATAACAAGACGCTTTAACCGTGGTTTTCTCAGACCAAAATCTTTGTATAACATCATCATCCCTGTCATCTTTGACGAAACAGAGATAACATCTTACTAATAATAACAATGCGAATGTTTAGATCAGTCTTTACCAAAGTGTGCGATAACGCACCCTTGTGGGCGCTGCAGGTCTATAGTTGCGGGTTATAGTAAAAGTTTCCTTTACAATTCTCCGTTAATATACATATATAGGTCACAATAATTAATTAATTTAATTTGAAGTTATAGTGGTTTTTAAATATGTGTAAATATGGGGGAGCTAAAAAATATTCTCAAAGTGGGCAGTAGACAAAATAAGTTTGAGAACCACTGGTTTCGATGGATGTTTGGATATCTCTAGAACGGCTATGTAGAACGTAGTCTGGAATAACGTGTAGGCTTATTGTATTTTTTTAATTCCGCGTGGACGAGACGCGGGCTAGTATGTTTTATACGGTGATATTGGTCTCAGAAACCCACGGTCACTCCACACTTTCATAAGTTACCACTAACAATGTGTTTTTTTTTAAACCAATAAATTTCCTTGAATATCCACTTGCGACAATGCCAAGGTGTGGTTTGTACGAAATATTTATTATGCAATAAAAAATCGATAATGGCTAGTGATGCGAATGTGTGATTTTTATCGATATTACTTTATTTAATAAGCACCAAACATTATATGCATTTTATTATAATACACTTTTTGAATTTGATATACAACCATGTCATATTTATTACGTTATAAAATTAGGTTAAAACTTAATAATTTAATATTTCCATGTTATAAATGTTAGGAAGAAAATCCGACAGTGTGCCGGTGTACTGGCACAACACTAGCCTTATTAAAATGTCGACGTCTATGTTCCCTCACTAATAATTCTGACACTTGACTTGGTAACGAAAGCGCGCCATTCGCGCCAAATGATTCTATCTAATAATTTATATTTTAATAAGATGATATGCCTAATTTAGTCCTCTTTCTCTTCCCACCCTTTTTCTTATAAGGAAAGGATGGGAAGTGGAAGTGGACTTTCCGGATGAGAGGATGCATGGAAAGGGAAAATATTTTCTTTCTGTACATCCTCTCCTCCGTCGATTAAAGGCAGGCAACCATATGCAATTGGGTATGTGTATGGGCAACGGTCACTTCGCTATTTCAGTGATTTCAGATTCAAAAATATATAATAAAATTATCGATATTTCTGCGCTCGGTTGTAAGCATCACTAGCGGTGACGTCATATGGTCCGATATTTCGCGAGGCAATGAATATGCGCAGGCGCAACTCTGTACAGTCGAATACAATGTTGTTAAAGACAAAAATTAATGTTTCCGTCGTCATTGCAACCCCACGGCGATTCAATCAGATATTTTATAAATTGCTTTGACTTTTAAGAGGCAGGACTTGTCAGACGCATTACCCTCTGACAAAAATTATGAACATAATAGTGGTTAGTTGGCTCAGAGGTTAAGCACTTGACTTGTCTGCAGGTCCTTGGTTCGAATTCCGCCATGTACCAATGTGTTTTTCCATATATATGTACATTTATCTGACGTTTTTACGTTGAAGAAAAACATCACGCTGCACATATCTATGAAGAAATTTAAAGATGTGTGGAGTCACTCATGGCCAACATTGACTATGGTCTAGTTACTGACTTAGGATAAGCACAGAGCCCCTCAGTGGGGACGTATGAGCTGATAATGACGAGATAAAAAGGCCCATAAAGTTCCCAATTTGCTTGTGCTCATTTTGTGTCAACCTGAGTTGATTGTATTTATTCATAAAGACATTTCAATTTTACTGGATATTATATGTGTTTGTCATTAACGACAAAACCTGCCAGAAATACTACTATTTACTTAGTATATTATTCTTTGCCTAGTCCGTTCCTCTATTATCAAAGATAACGGGCAATAAATTCATTTAAAAGCATGTTATGTGGTTCTTTATAAAATTTACCTTCGAATTATCTTTGAACAATTTAGCTTGTTAAGATTATTGAAAAAGACAATGCAAAAGTTCATATTGACAAGCAATTTTATATTTATAGGCAAAATGTACAGTTGAAGACGATGACTAAAGGTCCGTGTCCATTGGCACGCATCGGACGGCACACGGCTGCAACGAATTTTAGTTTGCTTTATATGATTTTACATAGCTGCGTCCATCCTTGCATTAAGACAAAGCAAATCCGTGTGCGTCCTTACGCGATAGATGTTTACCTTAATACGTAAACGCCTTCGTACACAAAACTTCTCCAAAACCTGAAGATTTTAGGCGCTTGCTTACGTATTACAATGTCATTTCTTTCTGTGCATCCTCTCCTCTGTCGATGAAAGATAGGCAGCGCATATGCAATTGCGTATGTCTATGGGCAACGGTTACTTCGCTATATCAGCGATTTCAGGTGGCCGCTCGCTCGTTTCCCACCTGATGATATAAAAAAAATTGAGGTTCGTAAATGTGTTGTCTATATTTCTTACATTGCAAAAGATCGCTTGCAACCTGTTCGTCATTATCGTCGTGAAGTCACTGCAATTATCAATATGTCGGAGCTACATACAGTTGATATGTCGCTATGTCTGTACTGACATAATAGAATCGCGTCAGTTCAACGTTGTGTTAGACAACATGATACACGCGACGTAATACATTCGATTCAAGTTGGGAAGAGAATTTAATTTTTTTTTTAAATATTAGCAGATTTTTTTGTAAATTTCCTAATATTTCTTTAACCATTCCAACTAAGCTCTAGGCTTGTACTAGGATATGGTTTACGACAATAGTCGAATGGCAAGATTCGAACCCCCGACCTCGTGGTCGGAATTCCGTACCCTTTAGGCTATTGACGCTTAACTTACTTTTAACTTTAACTAATTAACTTACATTAACCCTTTTTAATAGACAATTTTTAATACTACTTAGAAATAATATAAAACTCCTAACACTTGTGTTGCTGATTGTACATTGGTATTACGTATTTTGCATTCGTTCTTGCCTTTCGAATAACTTGTATACACACAGATGTAAAAATCTTTGTGTTCTGTTAATGTATTTTGTCTGTGGACATATTAAAAACATAAGGAACAGTGGTAGAGTCCGCTTTAACATCTTCGCACGAATTGTCCCGGCTCGCCCGGTGAAATACCACGACAACACAGAAGACAGGCGTGAAGTGGAAGCAATTCCGCGTTTCGTCTGATGAGTATGCGTCCCGGAGGCTTAACTTAGTCTTCTTTCCCTTCCTACCCTTTTTCTTTTAAGGAAAGAATGGGAAGTTGAAGTGGACTTTCCGGATGAGAGGATGCATGGAGAGGGAAGATATTTTCTTTCTGTGCACCCTCTGCTCCGTTGATTAAAGGTAGGCAAAGCATATGTAATTACGTATGTCTGTGGGCAACGGTTACTTCGCTGTTTTAGCGATTTCAGGTGGCCGCTCGCTCGTTTGTCACCTAATGATATAAAAAAAATAAGGGGAGATAAGACAGATTACGCCCATGGTGTTGTTGTGGACCACTTAAGAAAAAAACACATTTATTTTAGCTTTTATAGAAATTAATTGAAAGTAAACTACTGAAACATATGCTACGAGTATAACTTATAGGCTAACATTTCTAATTTAAATTACTAACTGAAAATATTAATTTAAAGAACCACGGCAGATCACAACAGGCTCGAAGGTCGTTAAAAATCGTTAGTTTCTTGTCACTTTTGTTAACCCTTAATTCGATGGTGTCCAGTGTGACGAACAAATAATTAAAAAAAAATCTACTGAACTAGTTTAGAGAAAATTACGTAAGTATGACTTCACTAAAAAAAAACAATTTTTTTGCTACAAAAAATTTCGTCGAATTAAGTGTTAAGGTCAGCCTTTTTTAAATATTGATGTTTGGTTACTTATTTAAATGTTAATAGGTAATTAAAATGTATTTTGTTTGTCAATTTGTCAAATGGACCGTATTAGTACTTATTAACTTTAAGTTAAGTAGACTACTAATTAAGTTTTTTTTAATTCCGCGCGGACGAAGTCGCGGGCGACAGCTAGTAACAAATATTCCTTGAACAATATATAGGTCACATGTTTACGTATAGTTTCTTTATTTTTGGCGCGTAACGTGACTGACGAATGACAGATTGTTAAAAATAACTTCTCTTCAATGATATTTTACACCGGCCAGTCATGTTTAATTTCGTTTTGAAATGTAACCTTTTTTATTTATTTTTAATTGTTTTACACTTTGTTACGTTAAAAGAATTCAATTTCGAAACAAAATTCCATTTTTAAATTTTTATTAACTAAGAGATTGAATTTAAAATTTTATGGACGCTTTTAAAAAAATTATAACATTTTATTTTAAAAATACTGTTAGAAAGAAAATCCGACACTGTTCCGGTGTACTGGTGCAACACTAGCCTTACTAAAACATCAACGTCTATGTCCCCTCACTAATCATTCTAACACTTGACTTTGTAACGAAAGCACGTCATTCGCGCCAAATAAATAAAGCAAAGCCTCAAAAAGGCCCTTAGTCTTGTGCCCTATTAAATTGAAAATTGTAATATATCGTATTAACATCTTACTAATATTATAAATGCGAATATTCAGATGAATGTTTGTACGAAAGTATATCCAGAACGGTTGAATGGATCTCGCTGAAATTTGTCATACATATAGAACATAGTCTGGAAGAACACATAGGCTACTAATAATAATAAGTATTTTTAATTCCTCACGGACGAAGTCAACAGCTAGTAAACAAATTACTTTTTTTAAATAAAAGTAATAATTTAATGTATAATATAAAATTGATTACTATGTTATCATATCGCATACAAAGAATGATATTAACATATACAATGGTCCATACATAAGCCATGAATACAAGATAAAGATAAATTGTATTATTCAGTGTTAATCATACAATATATCTTTATGTTTTATTTACAACGGATAACATTATATGATAACTTTAAACTTATTTATACTTCATAGTTGTCACCAGCAACTTAATCTACGCGGAATTAAAAATCTTAAAAAGTAGTCTATGTGTTCTTCCAGATTATGTTCTATAACTATGATTTGAGAGATACATGCTCTATTCTAGAGATACATATTTAACAGTGGTAGAGCCCGCTTTAAGATCTTCGCACGAATTGTCCCGTCTCGCCCCGTGAAATACCACGACCACACAGAAGACAGGCGTCAAGTGGAAGCTATTCCAACTACAGTCTGATGAGTGTGCGTCCCGTGGGCCTAATTTAGTCCTCTTTCCCTTCCCACCTTTTTCTTATAAGGAAAGGATGCGAAGTGGAAGTGGACTTTCCGGATGAGAGGATGCATGGAAAGGGAAGATATTTTCTTTCTGTGCTTCCTGTCCTTCGTAGATTAATGGTAGGCAACGCATATGCAATTGCGTATGTCTATGGGCAACGGTCACTTCGCTATTTCAGCGATTTCAGGTGGCCGCTCGCTCGTTTGCCACTTTGATGTAAAAAAAAAATACCTTTTAACAAACATCCATCTAAACATTCGCATATATAATAATCAAAGAGATAATGATACGCATTTGACATGTGTTTCGATTTAAGACTACATTTATCCAACCTTCTTATTGTGAAGGAAAATATCGTGACTATGACTTAGGCAACTTAGGGTAAGATCCGAGCCCCTCCGTGGGGATGTATAGTGAGCTTACTTACTCCGCTGGCGCATTGACCCAAAGTAGGTCTTGGCCTCGGACACAAGAGATTGCCAAAGTCGCCTGTCTTGTATAGTGAGCTGATGATATATTTTTAATACAATTAGGCGAAGCGAAGCGACCGGTGCCTTAGACATACGCAATTGCATATGCGTTGCCTACCTTTAAACGATGGAAGAGAGAATGCACAGAAAGGAAATATCCTCCCTTTCCATGCATCCTCTCATCCGGAAAGTTCAATTCCACTTCCAATCCTTTCCTTATAAGGAAAAGGGTGGAAAGGGAAAGAGGACTAAATCAGGCCTCCGGGACGCACACTCATCAGACTGCACGCGGAATTGCTTCCACTTGACGCGTGTTTTCTGTGTGGTCGTGGTATTTCACCGGGCGAACCGGGTCATTTCGTGCGAAGATGTTAAAGCGGACTTTACCACTGTTATGTTTACAGTTAAACTTATTTAAATCAGAGTGTAAGAAGTCACAGGCGATAGCTAGTATAAAAAGTGAGTTACAAACGTGTGTGATCATCAATTTTAATAACAATGATATATCTGTCTGAACAATCAACGCCAATTGGAATGATTTTCTGTCTCGATTAGGTACGTCAATGTCTCGAATAAACGGAGACATTGGAATATTATTTGTTAATTAAAAAAGAACAAACTGATTGCCAGTATTTACTGATTTCTAGCAGTGGTGGAGCCCGCTTTAACATCTTCGCACGAATTGGCCCGGCTCGCCCTGTGAAATACCACGACCACACAGAAGACAGGCGTCAAGTGGAAGCTATTCCAACTACAGTCTGATGAGTGTGTGTCCCGGAGTCCTAATTTAGTCCACTTTCCCTATTCACCTTTTTTCTTATACGGAAAGTATGGGAAGTGGAAGTGTACTTTCCGGATGAGAGGATGCATGGGAAGGGAGGATATTTTCTTTCTGTGCATCCTCGATTAAAGGTAGGCAACGCATATACAATTGCGTATGTCTATGGGCAACGGTCACTTTGCTATTTCAGCGATTACAGGTTTCGCTCGTTTGCCACCTTATGATATAAAAAATATAAATGGATAGGTTATTCTAATAACTACAGCTTCGTTCCAGTTAATTCTATTTCTTATTATCCTTTAGCGTCACATGGCGGAAATCAAATAGGCACAGAGAACAACGGTTTATAGCCTGTCTATATGTCAGTGGTACCACAATATAGGAAGAATTTCAATCGAAACTCGAGCGAGGAAGTCGTTGCTTCGTTGTTTTTTGAGAAATCTTACTAATATTATAAATGCGAATGTTTAGATGGAGAGATGTTTGTTTGAAATTATCTACGGAACAGTTGAACGGACTTCGTTGAAATGAGGCATAGATGTAGAACATAGTCTGGAAGAACTCATAGAGTACTAATTTTTTTTAACAATATGTTTTTAACGGAGATTTTGAACTCGGAAACCCACGATAAACGTACGGTGTCAATTCGTATTCTTTGCCTGGGTGTCAAATAATCTTACTAATATTATAAATGCGAATGTTTGGATGAATGGCTGAACGTATCTCTATGAAATTTGGCTTACATATAGAACATAGTCTGGAAGAGCACATAGGTTACTTATTATGTTTTTTATTAATAACGCGCGCACAAAGTCGCAGGCGACATCCAGTACAAATTTTTAATTTTGATTTTTTTTAATAAGCGAAGCTGTTCCAGGTGGCTAGTTATTTTATTGTTAAGTAAATCTAAGAATCGTATTTTAAATGCGTGTTTATGAATTTGAGGTATTTATTTAGGTCAGTATACAGGAGGCAAACAGTGCGACCAAATTATAGAGCTACCTGGGCGGGCCCTTTGTTGACATATAGGGTGTTCAAAAATACGAAAAATTACGATATATAATAAAGATACCTTCGAGGTATTTCCATACTTTATTGTGTCTGTTTAAGATAGATTAATTTGAATACTGACGCCTATGAAGTATCGAATTAAAATTACATGAATATTAATGTTATACTTAATGGACAGTTGTCATAGTGTCGGACCGTCGCGCACAATTGTAATTCAAAATCTAAATTTTCGAAACTAAGAAAAAAAATCTTGATCCATTTTATTCAACTACTAGCTGTCGCCCGCGACTCCGTCCGCGCGGGATTCAAAGTAAATGTAGTCCGATTCTCGGACCTACTCAATATGCTCACAAAATTTCATGAGAATCGGTCAAGCCGTTTCGGAGGAGTATGGGAACGACAAATTGTGACACGAAAATTTGTATATAAGATACCTTGTGAATTGTCAAACTAATCTATCTTAAATATATAACTATAGCTCGTATATAAATGAAAGTATATAGCACATAGTGAAAATAAGGTTTTAAAATTCACAGACGCGCCGCTAAGACATTACGTTCAAATTATAGACATTACGAATGAGATATGTATCCAAAGGTATTGTTATCCATTCTCGCTGGTAAATCACTGTTACTAACCTTTGATTATAGAGAAATGGACTAAGCAAATAGTCAGGTGCATTGAATATAGATATTTTAAAAAGTAACAGTAAGATGGCATCTTTTAGAACGCATCATCATCATCTCACTATACGTCCCCACTGAGCTCTGAGTCTACCCTAAGTTAGTGACTAAGCCATAGTCAATGCCGGCACAGTGACTTCACACATATCTTTGAATTTATTCTCAGATAAGTGCAGCATCACGATTTTTTCCTTCACCGTAAGGACATAAGATAAATGTACATATGTAATTCGTGTGTACTGGCGCAACACTAGCCTTACTAAAATGTCAACGTTTATGTCCCCTCACTAATCATTCTGACACTTGACTTTGTAATGAAAGTGCGCCATTCGCGCCAAAGCATTGTAACTAAAAATGGCAAAATTCAAACCCAGGAGTTGCAGACAAGTTAAGTGCTTAACCCCTAGAACGTATACTGACTCCAAAATAACAAATCAGAGAGCACACAAGCCATTGTAGAGCTTATTGATATGTATTCAACAGAATGTGCGCTTGACAGGTCCTGTCTCTTAAAAGTCAAAGCCAGCTTCACAGTTTAGATGCGGCTCGCAGATGTAACTTACACCTAACAGTACTAAGTTAGGGTTGCCAACTATTTGAAATAAGAAATCAATATACAATTTTTCTTTCTTAGCGACATACAGAGACTTTGTACTAATGTTAAAATTCAACGTTTAAATGAGTACTCCTTTTATTGTTTTAAAAAATAAAGAAGCAAACTAGCATGTGGCCTAAATTCGACGGAATAGCGAAGCGACTTTTACCCATAGACATCTGCAATTGCATATGCGTTGCTTACCTTTAATCGACGGAGGACGGGACGCACAGATTTCCCCTACCTAAACGTTCACTCTTCTGTCAAATCTACTTCCCATTCTCATCCTTTCTTAAGGGGTTAGGGAAGGGAGAGAGTACTAAAATTAGGCAGTAACCGTCCTGATTGATATTTAAGTTCAACAATTAATCGTCTATTTTTTTCTTGGAATTGAAGAATGTCCTAAAAGATATGAGTCGTGTGGTCACCCTACAATAAGAGACAGTATAGTAAACTATGCAATCTAGATCGTTTGTAACTCTCACCGCCAGAGGGCGGAATAGAGCTAAGGGCCCCTTAAAATTGTTTTCGATTTGACAATATCCCAATATTAAATATACTAAGTCTAAAACTAAAGTAAATAAACACGAATACATAACGGTGAAATATTCTATTAATACGTATGTATTAGGAAAAAACTTAATTAATAGCATATGTGTTCTTCCAGACTATGTTATACATATATGCCAAATTTCATAAAGCAATGCAGCCGTTCTCGATACCTTCAAACAAACATCCATCCACACATCCAACATTTTTAAAACAATCATTCACATTAATTTTTAATTAATTATTATTTTTTTGCACACCCTGTATAACAAGTTAATAATTTGTCTCGGTCATTTCGCCACCCTGTACAAAGCACTCATCGTGAGAAAAAGGTGTCAATTCTATATTACATTGCTTTTGAACTGGACGATAAAAAAAAACTTATCGCTTACTGTTGGTTTCGATGGACGCATTGTATCAAATATATTGTCATCTCTTACATTGTCTTTAAAAAGAGAGGGACGTCAGCATATTAGAATAGAAGCGTGTGTTAGAGTTGATCATTGGTTAAAAGCAAAAGGTTCCGTAAATCTTACTAATATTATAAATGCGAATGTTTAGATGGATGTTTGAAGGTATCTCTAGCACGATTTAATAGATCTCGTTAAAATTTGTCATACATATAGAACATAGTCTGTAAGAACACATAGGCTATCAATTAAGATTTATTTTCCAATTCGCGGAAGTCGCGGGCGACAGCTAGTCTTACTAATATTATAAATGCGAATATTTAGATGGATGGATGTTTGTTTAAAGGTACCACCGGAACGGCTCAACGAAACTTGATGAAATTTAGCACAGACGTAGAACATAGTCTTAGCTACTTACTATTTTTTTTTAATTCATCGCGGATGGAGTCGCGGTTGACAGCTAGTATGTAATCCATGTCGTAGTATTTCACCGGCCTATTCGTATAACCAACATATTTTGATCTGTTAAAAGGTACCCTAAAAATATCGTAACATAAGTCAAAAGACGCCGATCGAATTGAAAGCAAAAAGAAAAAAAACACGCAGTCAAGTGAGACTCCATTCACTCTCGAACACCGATATTCTATCTCGTCGCATGAACAAACTCTTTTATATCTGACAGATACAAATTTACTTTTTATTTTTTTTTTTAATTTTATTCATAACTTATTTATGGCCAGTATAACTGTTTTTGAGGTTATGGTTTGCATTAAAAAAATATAGTAGCCTATGTGTTCCAGACTATGTTCTATATGTATGCCAAATTTCATCGAGATCCATTCAGCCGTACAAGACATACCTTCAAACAAACATCCATTTATCCATCTAAACATTCGCATTTATAATATTAGTAAGACTTTTCATTAAAAAATATGGTAGCCTATGTGTTCCAGACTATGTTCTATATGTATGTCAAATTTCATCAAGATCCATTCAGCCGTACAAGATATACCTTCAAACAAACATCCATCTATCCATCTAAACATTCGCATTTATAATATTAGTAAGACTTTTCATTAAAAAATATGGTAGCCTATGTGTTCCAGACTATGTTCTATATGTATGCCAAATTTCATCAAGATCCATTCAACCGTACAAGATATACCTTCAAACAAACATCCATCTATCCATCTAAACATTCGCATTTATAATATTAGTAAGACTATTCCCAAATTTTTAATAGGTCTATATGAATAAAATTGGTACGTACGTAATATCGAGCAAATGTATAGTTCATATACAATGTATTTACGTAGATGATATGGGAAAACCAATGTGTTTTAAATTTTTTCCTGTCTGTATTCCGCGTTTGTACCAAGCAATCTGCAGAACGGCTGGGCCGATTTTGATGAGACTTGTAAAGAAAGGTAGGTTATGCACGAGGGCATAATAAGACTAATTTTTTTAATTATGTGCTTACGAAGCCGTTTCTCGAGATTAGTCAAAACAAACGCGGACTAACGGACAGACATACATACAGACAAAAAAGTAAGTACATTAGGTAGGTATATTTATTAGCAACGCGAATATATTACGTGTATAAGAAATCTATTTTTTTCTCTGTATTACATACAGACACTTCGATTTTATCAATCTAGTTCGTTTGAAATTGTAATGTTTGCTTACCCTCTTAACGTATTTATAAAATTCTAAATTCAAATTTTCAAACTGCATTCTTAGAAAACGGTTATAACAACATTGCGGAAAGCGCGCGAAGAATATTTATTATTCAGCCAGTAATACTTTTTTCTTTTTAATCTATTTTTAAAAACAAAAATATACAGTTACATACTTGCCAGTAACATTTCAAAATGAAACCACTCTAGATACGATTCTTGGTTTATTATCTCACTAGCTGTCGCCCGCGATTCCGTCTGCGTGAAATTAAAAACTAACACAATTATTAGCCTATGTGTTCTTCCAGACTATGTTCTATATGTATGCCAAATTTCATTAAGATCCGTTCAACCGTTCTGGAGATACCTTTAAACAAACATCCATCCATCTAAACATTCGCATTTATAATATTAGTAAGACTAGTTATATTATAAACTAACAGGAAATTGCGAATTAAGGATACTAAGTTTTTTTGTCATTTAAGCAAAGCACATACAGACCTGGTTACTAATATTATAAATGCGAATCTTTTGATGGATGGATCGATGTGTGAAGATATCTCGATAACGGGTGCATGGATCTCTTTGAAATTTGGCATAGATATAGAACATAGTGTGGAAGAGCACATAGTCTATTGATGTTAAGTACAAAATCCGATACTGTGCCGGTGTACTGGCGCAATAACCTTACTAAAATGTCGTCGTTTATGTCCCCTCACTAATCATTCTCACACTTGATTTGGTAATAAAATCGCGCTATTTGAGCCAAAGGCTTCTTACTAATAATGTCTAAAACTAATTAAGTTTTTTTTAATTCACCTCGAACGAAGTCACGGGCGACAGCTAGTATAATTGTTTTCCAACTAGAACTTCATAATTATACGTTAAAACAAAACATATTATCATTCGCTCGATACAAAATTATCTATAAAAATAAATTGCTTTATCGATAACCTATAACATCACTAGCGGAAACAAAATCGATATACTGTTTTCGTGAGAGCACAGCACTAAAATTAATTGACACATATTATAGTGCGACCAATGAACATGGCCCGGTAACGCGCTATGAATTGTTATTACCTATTTCAGAAACACATACACAAGTCATGTTTGTAACCCAGAGGGGTAGACAGAGACCACGCACCTCCATTTGGTGTGGCGAACTGCATGACAATACGACAAGTTCCTTGTCCCATGTAATTTTTTATGCCATTTTATAAACTTACTAGCTGTTGTCCGCGACTCCGTCCGCGCGGATTTAAAAACAATCTTAATAAGTCTATGTGTTCTTCCAAACTATGTTCTATATGTATGCTAAATTTCAGCAAGATCCATACAGCCGTTCTGAAGATATCTTCAAACATACATCCATCTAAACATTCGCATTTATAATATTAGTAAGATATGTATTTACTGTTACCAAACGTGATAAAACGCTTCTCATCGATCAAATGTGGTTAAACAAAATGCATTCACTACAAAGCGAATCCATAACCAACTTCAAAAATGTATAGAACTAACAACTTTGGATAAGTCACGTGATTGTCGTCAGTTCCATACATTTTGGAAGTTCGCTATGGAATGGCTTCGGAGCGAATACACTATGTCTAACCACGCAGATAATTGTTAACTATACCGGGTCACAAAAGTGTGTCGTACTATACATTTTATCAGAAATCGATGTTATCTTTACGAATGAAATATTTAAATAATTAAAAAGTTATCACAGATTATCTATATATCTTAATAACAAATAGAGAAAGCGGAAAATATTATTATATGTAGCTGTCGCCCGCGACTCCGTCCGCGTGAAATGTAAAAAAAACTTAATTAGTTCCTGGCAATTACTGGAATTTTTCTCAACTTTTAAAGCTTAGGCCTCCACGAACATTTGAAGACCACGATAAGATAAATCAGTTCAGCCGTTCTCGAGTTTTAGCGAGACTGACGAACAGCAATTTATTTTTATATAATACTAGCGGGCCCGACAGACGTTGTCCTGTCTACACGTCTTTAATTTGAATAAATTAATATGAAGTTAATATTTGATGAAAATTGTGAATCTAAACCATTCCCAGATCCCCTTGAACACACACAAAAAATTTCATCAAAATCGGTCCAGTCCTTTGAGAGAAGTTCAGTGACATACACACTCACAGAAGAATTATATATATAAAGATATATAGATTTACACATAACGTAAGTCTTTACAACTAAATTATAATTTAAAACTTATCCATATCAAATAAACAATCATTGAAAAAACTCAAAAACTAATTGTCGAATTTTAACAATATTTTCTAAGTGTCGTTAGAAGTATCTACATTAACACACTATGCCGACATATGACACTACGCCGGTGTACTGGCACAACACTAGCCTTATTAAAATGTCGACGTCTATGTTCCCTCACTAATCATTCTGACACTTGACTTGGTAACAAAAGCGCGCCATTCGCGCCAAATGATTCTAACTAATGTCGGCAAAACCGCGGGCCTAATCAAAATTTTATCATAGAACAAAATCTTGTTAATTAAACATTATATCTAACAAAAATAAATTAGGCAGCGATTATACAGACGATTGCTAAAATACGATTGATCTTGTTCCGATATTAATGTTTGTAAGCCCCCTGTAAGTTTTATGACAAAGGATTGTTTTACAAAAAGGTGTAGATTATGAAACAAAAACTATGTTTAAATATTAAAAAAATCTATCAAAAACTTTTAGAGATATTTGAATAAATGAAATAATGACATTCCAGGACACCTGTATAATGTAAATATACTAAATTCTTACGCATATCCTCTTTTACATGACATAATTTTTGATCATCCGTTATAGCATGTAATAAAAATTCAAAAAAACTAACCTTAATAAGTTGTTCTTCCAACGCCATTTTTCTTTGTCAAATACACGTAAAGTACACTATTTTATTTCACAAAAATACAAAATTATTAACTAATTCACATTTACATAAACATTTCTAATATTTAAATTGATTTAGTCAACGATTTTAAGTCAAATCTTATTAATATTTTTTATATTTAGTTTTTACAATTTAACAACACACATGACCATGGACGGATCTATTAAGAACTAAATTCGATATTTCGTTTCTCAAAAAAATTGGAAAAGTACCCTTCTTTTTTTAAAATGATTTATTTTTTCCAATTTACACAAAAAATATCCTACAATTTGCGTGGAACGGAATTTAAAATCTAAAATAAAAGATTAAAAAGTAATAAATAAAAACATCAATACATTCACATATTTGTAATATGAGAAAGCAGATTATATGCACAAAACGTATACTTTGGCGTCCATATAGCTATCTCATTTTTTTGAAAGAGAAGGAAAGGGATAATTGTTTTGACAAAAGAAACTCGCAAGACAATCTGCCGGTGTAGACTTCAAATGTTTTGATGATTTAAGTTATGATAAATGAGTTTTAAACCGCGATTGTGCATATAACGATGTGTTTCTGTGATCTATTTTTAATCCTCTTTCACTTCGGAAATGGATTTGATAGAAGAGTGGACGAAAAAGGGGAAATATTCTCTTCCCGTGCATCTTCACCGTCGATTAAAGGTAGGCAACGCTATACAGATAGCATTCGCTTTAATATTTCGGCGAATTAAGGTAGCTGCTTGCTAGCTTATCATTTTATGATATTAAAAACTAACTGTAGCCAACGACTACGTCCGCACAGAATTACAAACATACTAAATATGCATAAAAAATTCATAAAAAATCTATCAAGCCGTTTTGGAGAAGTATGGTATCAAACATTGTGACACGAGAATTTAATACTAGTCGTCGCACGCGACTTCGTCCGGTTGAAATTAAAACACTTAATCCAGACTATGTTCTACATGTGTGCTAAATTTCATCAAGATCCCTTCAGCCGTTCTAGAGATACCTTCAAAACATTCGCATTTATAATATTAGTAAGATGTACTATGCTTTAATTTCTTAGTATTTCTACTGTAATTATAATCAAAACCATATTAAAGATCATAACTTTTGTAAGAAATCATATTTTTTAACACCAAAATACCTGGTGCTGGAATTATTAACCTATGCAACCGCGTGGTGTGATCTTTGTAAACTAATTTAAATATAATAAAACATAAGCTAAATTAAACCTTAACGCAAGCGAATAAGTAATAAGTAGGAGTATATTTAAATTTGTCGTTACATATACCATCGACAATTTTAAATACTTATATGTTAAGCAATAATAATCCTTATGCAGTAAAAAATAAGGTGGACATTAAGTGCATATTGTGTTATTGGCAGTAACTCACCGGTCATTTCGATGCAAGTACAACTTCAGTATCGGGCAAAAGCCCAACTCGGACGGATGTGTAATGTGTTTAGTGACTGTACGCTCCCGCCAAAAACTTACGAACAAGTTCAACCAGTTTTGTTTTAACACAAATTATATGATTTTTTTTAATTAAAAGTGAAAATTCTTGCAGTTGATTTAATGTGAAGTTTTTTTTTGTGAAATTATCGTTTCGCGACTGTAATTATACGTTTTTGGGTGAATTTAGAATGCAAAGATATTTTGTAACAAATACAATTTAAATTGGATTCTGGAAAGGTATTGTATTGAGTTTATAAAATTTTATTCTATTTAATAAGTTTTTTTCTTTTTTATATTTTTAATTATTAAAAACTTATATAAAAACGGCTAAAGCACTCTTAAACATAATTAAAAAAGTAAAAAGTTAGGTTATATTTTCTTAAGTGTGCCAAAATTTTCGATATGCGAAATCTTAATGAAAGTTGAGCTTTTCAAACTCTATCAAATAAAGAATTAGTCAAAATCAATGGAAATAAGAAAATATAATTAATCAGTCAAAACTAAATTACACCAAACTAGCGCCTTCTTGCGTAATCTGGAAGAACACATAGGCTACAAATTAAGTTTCGATTTAATTTCGCGCGGACGGCATCGCGGGCGACAGCTAGTCTTATCTTACTAATCTTCTTACTAATTATAAATGCGAAAGTTTAGATGGATGAATGATTGAAGGTATCTCCACAACAGCTGCATAGATTTCGCTGAAATTTGGCATAGACGTAGAACATAGTGTGGAAGAACACATAGGCTACTAATTAAGTTTGTTTTTAATTCCGCACGGACGGTACCGCGGGCGACAGCTAATATTACATAATTCTGAGAAGGCCTTTCTTAATTTCAATTTGAAAACAAATAAATCATTTGTTCGTATGATCTTACTAATTACAAAATAAATAATCTGTGGGAATGGTACTGGGCACTTATAAAAAATAAACATGGGCGGTTAGAGTTATAGGTTATGTTATTTTTGAGCCGCAATATTTTTAATTTTATTTTTTATATCATAAAGTGGCAAACGAGCGAGCGGCTATCTGAAATCGCTGTAAAAGCGAAGTGACCATTGCCCAAGACATACGCAATTGCATATGCGTTGTCTACCTTTATTTCAAACTTTAGTAAAAGTTATTTTATAGTTACGTGTGATGAATTCAAATACTATCATCCGTGTCTATTACGTTCCAGACTATGTTCTATATGTATGTCAAATTTCATTAAAATTAGTTGAGCCGTTCCGGAGATACCTTCAAACAAACATCCATCTAAACATTCGCATCTATAATATTAGTAAGATATTGATTTTTTATTTATTCTAATTACAGCGTGTGATTTATTCGTATACTAGCTGTCGCACGTGAATCCGTCTGCGCGGAATTAAAAAAAACTTAAGTAGTAGCCTATGTGTACTTCCAGACTATGTTCTATATGTATGTCAAATTTCATTGAAATTTGTTGAGCCCTTCTGTAGATACCTTCATACATCCATCCATACAAACATTCGTATCTATACTAATATTATAAAACAGAAGAGTTTGTTTAAACGCGGTAATCTCAGGAACCAGAAATCAGTCCATTTATAGAGGAAGGCTTTAGGCTATATAGCAATATGGTGCGACCAATTGTTTTTTGAATATCGCGCGGACGGAGTCGCGGGCGACAGCTATAATCTTAGTAAGATATACCTTTTTTTATTAAAAGTTTTAAGGCATATATGCAGGTTAAGTCTACTCTTACAAACTTCCGCAATATACGTAAAAATTAGAATAAATATTTCAACGGAGTACTCTGTGAATTAAAATGTTTAGACAATGGAATCCTTTAATAGGTCTTGTTGATAAGTTGTTTGGAGTAGTCAAGGAATTAAATTACATACCCACCTTGGGGTAGTATTTAACATCTTTCTGTTTTCTTTGACGAGTTTTAGACATATTTTAGGGCTAATTAAAGAAAAAAGACAGTTGATGTTTCATCAAAATTCAACACAATAATAATGGACATAAAATATTATTTATTTTTTTTTATTTTTAAATTTCGAATTGAGAATTGCTTAAGTTTTTAAATTTCGATTAAATATTTATTGATGTTTCATCTTCCCTTTCCTTTTTAAACACTATCGATGTTATAAAAAATCGTAATAAAATCGATTTTTAATAATAAATTTTCATATGTTTCAATTCCAAATCGATTTATAACTTTAATCGATGTTTTATGTCACATCATAATTATATATTAAATTGACTCTACCTTACATTTCCATACTTCTCTATTATCCGTTATATTTGAATACACTCCCTTATCCTCTTTTTCCATACTACATGCAATTAAAAACATAATATTAATTATCTGTGTTGCGTCAATGGCGCGAAATGTCAGATGCCGGTGGGATATGTCAAGTGGTATTCACTTGACATTGAAATTAAAATAATTGGCGCCAATTTCGTTCGGTAACAGCTGTCAGTGATTTGTATAGATAATAAAATGATGAGATTTATCGATGGTTTTATTTTTAGATATGCAATAAAATTGTTTTTTATAAATAAATAAAGACCATCAAAGTTATCAGATCCAGTGGGCAATTGACTTAAAAACATCGATAAAAGTGAATCGATTCGGACTTCAAGCGTATATGAATCGAATTCAGTTATAAAAATCGATTTAAACAAAAAGTGTTCGATGATTCAATATTCAAGATTGACATGATTAAAATAAATTATGTATTCGAAATTAAAAAAAAAGAATTGTGCAGTTCTAAATTCAAAAAAGTTTATTATTTTAAGGTCGCCGTTATGTTATGTTGTTTGATTTTGATATTGTTAAATGTGATTTATTAACACGTTGAGCGCCACACGTATTTCTTAATCCCGTTCAGGCCACGAGCGCTGCTTATAAGCACTGGTATACATATACCTAAGCAATAGTATACATTTTTAATGCAAAATAGTGTAAAATTTTATAGTTCTCATGTCACACGCTGTCAGCCACCCATGGTTGACGCGGCCTAAACAGAAAGTCTAGTGTCAGCCACCGATGGCTGACGTGGCGCTCAACGTGTTAAAATAATCCATTTTTCATATTATAAATGCGAATATTTAGATGGATGGATGTTTGTTAAAAGGTATCGCTGAACGGATCTTGATGAAGTTTAAAATAGATGGAGAACATATTCTTGAAGAACACATAGGTTACTAATTAAGTTTGTTTTTAATTCCGTGCGGACGAAGTCGCGGGCGATAGCTAGTAGTTATTCATTACTCGCTACTCGACTAAAACACTAGTCTGTAGTCAACCTTAACCGCGATAGTAGCGCCCCTCACCGCTCCAAATAAGTTAAGCACACTATCTTACTAAGATAAATGCGAATGTTTAGATGTTTGTTAGAAGGTATCTCCAGAACAGCTGAACAAATCTCGATGTAATTTGGCATACATATAGAACATAGTCTAGAAATATACGTAGGCTATTATTTTTTTTAATTTCGCTTACTGATTGATAGTTATGTTAAAATTAGTCTAAACCCTTATTAGCCTAGAGTTTCAATTTTGATACCAATTTTTTAAACGGAATGTTCACATTACTGTTAGTTTTTTCATAGGTTGGCTGTACCTATTTTACTGTTGTATAATATTCTTTCTAACGAAATTAAAAAAAAATCATTATTGTTTTATTTTATCAAGCAAACACAGTAATCTTTATATATATAATTCTTCTGTGAGTGTGTATGTCACTGAACTTCTCTCAAACGACTGGAGCGATTTTGATGAAATTTTTTGTGTGTGTTCAAGGGGATCTGGGAATGGTTTAGGTTCACAATTTTGTCCGCTGGACAATGTTTTTTTAATAAATTTTTAATTTTTTGATTTTGGTATGTTTCACATTGGATCCGACAGACGGCGCTACCATCGCAGTGTCAAATTTTAAATAATATTCGAATTAAAGACGTGTAGACAGGACAACGTCTGTCGGGTCCGCTAGTATTAAATATGAATCACTTTCGTATGTAAATCAGGCTACTAAGGGTTAAATATTAAGGGTTGTAGTTTACACGTGTTGAATGAATATTAATTAATTTCAGTACTAATAACCTTAACCGATTTTATATACATTAGGAAATTTGAATAAGAATGAATACAATAATGAAGTTTCGAAATAAATAAATTATACGTTTGTCTATTGACCTAGTTTTGAACGTAGTACTATTACGTCTCTAGTTGTTCCCGTACGACTCAATACATATGAAATTCTATTCATTATTCCACATCATCATCAGCTCACTATACGTCCCCACTGAGGTTCGGAGCCTACCCTAAGTTAAGGGTGATTAGGTCTAGTGGGGTTGCGGCCGAAAGCAAAAGCGTGTCCGTGACCTCGCCATCATGCGTAGGAGTAACAGAGGTTTAGTGGGTATGCTTCCCATTTGCAAGAGAATCCCGTGGCTACCGTACCCACCCCCCCAGGGCACTGATTAGGCCAAGTGCGGGTTGACTTCACACATATGTTTGAATTTCTTCTCAGATATGTGCAGCATCACGATGTTTCAACGTAAGAACGTCGGATAAATGTACATATGTAAATTGTAAAACGAAAAACACATTAGTGCATGGCTGGGTTCGAACCCAGGACCTTTCTTCTTCCTTCATTATTACACAGAAAAACTTTATTTTATTGTTTACAGATGTAAAATAACTTAATAAGTAGTCTATGTGTTCTTCTAGACTATGTTCTATATGTATGCCAAATTTCAGCGAAATCTGTTCAACTATTATACCTTCAAACATCAATCCATTTAAACATTCATATTTATAATATTAATAAGATATGTAGAGCGTCGGTGGCTCAGAGGTAAAACACTTGACTTGTCTATAGGTCCTGAGTTCAAATCCCGCCATGCACCAATGTGTTTTTTACATACATATGTACATTTATCTTCCAATGAAGGAAAATATCATGATGATGCATATCTGTGAAGGAATTCAAAGATATGTGAAGTCACTGGGTCAGCATTGACTATGACCTAGTTAACTTTGGGTAGGCTCCGAGCTTAGTGGTGATGTATAGTGAGCTGATGGTAGGATAGATGAGCGTCTTATTGCATATTTTTAGCTGACTACAAAAAGAAGAAGGTTATTAATTCGTTTGTATGTTTTTTTATGCAGTACCGCGTAACCCAGCATCTGGCTTCCTATTTTGAAAATATTTTTTTATGTCTGTATCTTCAGGCGCCTAGAATCGGGCCGTCGATTTGTGGTACGATAACTTTAACTCTAACTATTGAATCACGCGACGTTACGTCACAGAATAACGGTGTATGTACAGTCAAGTACAAACTGATTACACGTACAGTTCCATACAAAAGTGTTTTAAAATAAACATACTAATATTATAAATAATATTAGGTATCTCCAGAACGGCTGCATAGATCTTGATGATATTTAGTATAAACTAGCGGTCGCCCGCGACTCCGTCCACGCGCAATTATAAAAACATAAGTAGCCTATGAGTTCTTCCAGACTATGTTCTATATGGTAAAATCGATATCCGTGCAGCCGTCCATTCAAACATTCGCATTTATAATATTAGTAACTTGATTAGTATGATATAGAACACATCTATTTTTTATTATTTCGTGGGTACAAAGTCGCGGGCGACAGCTAGTATGTATAAGGCAATTAATTCTTAGAGTTTCTTGTACGCATTCGGTTACATCAGCTTCCAAAATGGTAGCTGTTCGTAGAAATGCCACATCTAGACGCTCGCGATGTTGTTCATTGGTGTGTTGGGATATGTTTATTGTCCTATTGAGTCATGTATTCCTGGTACTTTTTGATACATTACTATCTCTCGCCCGCGATTCTGTCCGCGCGGAATTTAAAAAAAAACATAATTAGTAGCCTAAAGTGTGCGATAACGCCCCCTTGTGGGCGCTGTAGGTCTCAAGTTGCGGGTTATAGTAAAAGTTTCCTTTACAATTCTCCGTTAATATACATATATAGGTCACAATAATAAATTCATTTAATTTGAAGTTATAGTGGTTTTTAAAAATATGTGAAAATATGGGGGCGCTCGAAAAATATTTTTTCACATAGTGGGCTGTAGACAAAATATGTTGGGAAACACTGTTCTACATCTATGCCAAATTTCAGTAAGATCTATGCAGCTGTTCTAGATACCTTCCAACATCCATCCATCTAAATTTTCGCATTATTTAACTAGGCCATAGTCAATGCTGACCCAATGACTTCACACATATCCTTGAATTGCTTCACAGATATGTGCATCACGACGTTTTCCTTCACCATAACGTCGGGTACATACATATTTAAATCGAAAAACATTGGTACAAGGCAGGATTCGAACCCAGGAGCTGCACAAGTCAAGTGCTTTAACCCCTAAACCAGCGACGCTTAATCTTCTTACTAATATTATAAATACAAAGGTTTTTATGTATGTTTGTTAGAATCTCCAGAACGGCTGCATAACCATAAAAGGGATAGATGTAGAACATAGTGTGAACACGCAATTTTTTTTTCTAATTCAGTGTAGACGTACTCGCGGGTGTCATACGCGCGTACACAAGGAAAATTGTTTTGAGCAAACATGTTTTTAATAATAATATTAAATTACGACTTATGACATTGAACTAATAAACGATAAGATGCAATACAATAATCAGTTATAACGTCTATAAAGTATGGAATTAATTTTATATGAAGATTAATGTTGTACTTAAGTTGTCATAATTTCGGACCTCGACTCGATTGTTTTTAACAGTGGTAGAGCCTGCTTTAATATTCGCATCTTAGCACGACTTGTCTCGGCTCGCCCGGTGAAATACCACGACCACACAGAAGACACGACTCAAGTGGAAGAAATTCTACGTATACAGTCTGATGAGTGCGTCCCGGAGGCCTAATTTAGTGATCTTTCCTTTCCCACCTTTTATCTTATAAGGTAAGGATGCGAAGTGGAAGTGGACTTTCCGGATGAGAGGATGCATGGAAAGGGAAGATATATTCTTTCTGTGCATCCTCCCCTCCGTCGATTTAAGGTAGGCAACGCATATGCAATTGCGTATGTCTATGGGCAACGGTCACTTCGCTATTTCAGCGATTTCAAGTGGCCGCTCGCTTGTTTGCCATCTTTTGATATAAAAAAATACATAGCCAAATATCTGTAATTAATTAAAAAATTACTAAAAAAACCTAAGTTATATTACTTATTTGTTCGATTAATATTATAAGACCGATTCTCGATAGTTCATAGTTCGTTGTTCACGTACACTCCGATACTATGACAACCGTCCATTAAGTACAACATTTATCCTTAAACAAAATTAATTCTATCATATTCGTCTGTTCTCAAACTAAACTATCTTAAGACACAATATAATTTCTTTCTTGAGTTAACTGAGAGGTATTCTAGAAAGTTCTATGGAACAAAATTAATTTTTCTATATATAAAAATTGGGTAAAAATCACCTTGAAACATCCATCAAATTAGTTTACGTAGATAAGACATCACGCTTTGTTGACGTGTGCGATGTAATCAAATATACACCTAAAAACAATAGTCATAAGTTCTATAATTGCTTGCAGTGTTTAATTAATTATAATTTTAATTTCCATGTTTTAAATTAGTTAATTCAACGATTTACTGTTAGTTACTAAAACTAAAATCTTTGTATATCGTCAATCTTATCATTTATCTTTGACGAAACAGAGATAACAATGTTTTAAACAGTAGTAGTAGATTTTAGTATCAGAAACCCATGTTAAGTTGTATCATCATCAGCTCATTATACGTCCACACTGAGAGTCTCAGAGCCTACCCTAAGCTAAGGGTGATAAGGCCATAGTCAACCACGCTGTCCAAGTGCTGGTTGGTTGACTTCACGCATATCTTTGAATTTCTTCTCAGATATGTGCAGCATCACGATGTTTTCCTCCACCGTAACGTCGGATAAATGTACATATGTAAATCGGAAATCGAAAAACACATTAGTACTTTGGTAAGTTGTATACGGAGTTTGAATTCATATAATTTTATATAATAGTGATGTGTCACGATGTCGTTTACTTACTATTATTAACGATTTACGCGTTACTTTTTGATTAATGTGAACATTTCTTAAAATTTTATAGCTAGCGTTTGACCTTGACTTTGTCAAGCCTTTAATATTCTCGTGTCTATCAGCTACCTTCTCGTCAAAGTCCGGTCAAAATCGGTCCAACCGTTCCGGAGATAACCCAAAACAAACGCGATCTTGCAGACAGACGGACAAAAATTTTATAGAAACTTTATTCCATAGTAATTAATATAAACTTTCTTTCCACAGATTAAAAATGGAGTTGAAATCACCTAAAGCAAAGAAAAAGTCGTCTAAAATATCATGGAAGAAAATGTTCCGGTCTCCGATACTCTTGTTTCTCCTACTCGGTACATCAAGCTGTGACCATGAAGTGACAAGTGACATTAACGGAACTGTCAAATTTGACAGCTCGAATAGTACGAATTTGAGGCTAAGGCATATGCATATGCAGCCAGCTAACGTAACTTACGATAAACATGTTCTTAGTGATATTAAATATTTAAGACGTCATTTGAATAGGGAAATTATTAATTTTATTATGACAGACTATTTATTGGACGGTGAAGTGGAAATAAGAGTGCATTACAACGGAATAACCGCGAAGGAGACTTCAGTCGGCGTTAACGGGTGAGTTTTATTTAGCGCCATCTTTTGGTGAAATTTGGAAACTTTTATTATTGCTTAAAATATTTTTTTCATGTCTTATTAAAGTGGAACAGTCAATAATGTCTAAAAGAAAGATACATACGTAAATATATAATAATTTTTGTTTGAATGTTTTAAAATACGGTCACTAAATTCGCAGTAATAACTACAGGGGGTGTAACTCAGCGGTAGAGTGTCTGCTTCGCATGCTGAAAGTCCTGGGTTCAAATCCCAGCACCTCCATATATCTTTTTTTTAATTTTATGCTTATCTGCAATTTTTATAGTCAGTAATAGTATTTTTTAAATAATATAAACAAAAAAATATTAAGTTTTTTTTTATTTTAGATTTTTAAATCGAAATAAATTATAGCCTTCAGTTAAAATTACATACAGTTTGTCTCATTATCAGATTTTTATTTAAAATAACAAAACCCATAGAACAAAGAGGGATAGGCAGAAACCACGGAATTTAGTCTCGTCTTGGATCTAGAATACATATAAGAAAAGTTCGGATGCTTTTAATAATTCTTGAGTTTTATCTTATTAATATTATAAATACGAATTTTTAGATGGGATTGTCAGAATAACTTGGCATAGATGTAGAACATAGTCGGGTGAGAACACATAGCCTACTAATTAATTTTTTTTTAAATCCGCACGGACGAAGTCGGCCAGCGATAGCTAGTCTAATATTATAAATGCGAATGTTTAGATGGATGTTTGTTTGAAGATATCTCTTGTACGGCTGAATGGATCTTGATGAAATTTGGCATACATATAGAACATAGTCTGGAAGAAGACATAGGCTACTAATGTTTTTTTTTTTTAAATTCTACTCGGATTGACATTTCTACATAATCTAATTTATTATAAAAAAAATAATTATAAAGTATTTCTTTGAAATCCCGTTCAATTGCCTTACTTTCCTAAATTAAGTCTATTCTCGAATCATCCGTGTTCTGTCAATTAACGTTTAGGGATGCCATCTTGTAAACAAAAAGGTTCTTGACAGACAGACGGACGGACAACAAAGTGATTCTATAAGGGTTCCGTTTTTTTCCTATGAGGTAAGGAACCCTAAAAAGTCAAGTACCTAAAGTTAATTGGTGTTTTATCACTCAAACTGATCGATTAATCGTAGGTTTCTGATACCAAAATATCTTTATACTAGCTGTAGCCCGAGATTCCCTACGCGCGGTATTAAAAACTTAATAAGTACCCTATGTGTTCTTCCAGACTATGTTCTAAATCTATGCCAAATTTCAGCGGGTTCCGTTCAGTCGTTCTACAGATACCTTCAAATAAACATCCATCTATCCATCCATCTAAACATTCGAATTTATTATATTAGTAAGATATCGTCTTCTCTTTTCAATTTCTTTGACAAAACAGAGTTAACAATATGTTTTAAACGGGCATTTTGTTTTCAGAAACCCACAGTAAAGAACACAATTAGAAGTTACTAGTTGTCAGTGTCAATGTCCGCGTTACTGATCTTTAAAAATTAACAAACGTACTTCTGGCACATACTAAAATTTAAAAAAAAATGTTTCGTTATCGCAAATACATAACGGAATATGATTTTTATCTCTATGCATTTAATCGTTCGATTACTAATATTATAAATGCGCATGTTTAGATGGATGTTTGTTTGAAGGTATATCCAGAACAGCTGAACGGATCTCGATAAAATTTGTCATACATATAGAACATAGTCTGGAAGAACACATAGACTACTACTAATATTTTTTTAATACCATGCCGATTGAGTCGCGGGCGACAGCTAATTCATATTAGTAAGATTGTGGATTTCCATTGTCAAAATACTTCTAATTATCATTGTCATCCCTTTCTGATCTCATCTAAACAAAAGAGACAGCAATAAATTTCACATTTACTTGTGTCGTGTTAACCAAAGATGGCCGACTTTTGAAATGTCAACGCGTTTTGTACCGATTCACTTCTTGAGCATAGGCAATCAATTCGCAATTTAAAATTAACTACCCAAAAAAACATAACACGATCTTGGCACGGCGGCGAATGTGCTTCTTTTATAGTCTGTGCCTTTTATTTATTTAAATTAAACCTTATTTACATACAAATAAGTACTATACTAAATGCTTGACAGCGCTTGACTTTTGGTTTTTTTTAAATTCGAAAATAATACGCGTTTTTTAGATTTATGTCAAAGTCAAATTGTGTTCGCGCCAAAATGTTACTCGTATTGAATATTTTGACAGCTAGGACATTTTTTTTTACCAATTTAACTCCAAAACTGCTGCACAGATTTGTTTTAAATGTATAATAATGATTAAAGTCTGGAACATAAGTCCCGCGCAATTTTTTTTTTTCGTAGACGAAGTCTAAGGTCTAAGGCCTAAACCAAACAACTTTATAAAGACTAGCTTTTGCTCGCAACTTGCGGGCGGAATTAAAAAAAACAATTCTTTAATTCCAGTATTTTTTTTATATATTCGTTACATACGAAAATATCTTTCCTCTTTACAATCTTACTAGTATTGTACATACGAACATTTGGATGGATGTTTGTTTGAAGATATCTTCATAACGGCTGCATGGATTTCCCTGAAATTTGTCATAGATGTAGAACATAGTATGGAAGAATACATAGGCTACTATTTTATTAAATCCAACAAAGACGGAGCCGTGGGCGACAGTCAGTATTAGTATAGTTATATGAGTCAGGTTAGGTAAGTAAAAAAACGGTTTTCAACTTTATTAGTTGTAAGTTTTAATTATAGTACCTTTTTATTTATATTATCTTTTTAAATATTAAAAAGATAAGAATAAACCATATTATATCATACCATTCAGTGTTGCTACATTATAAATTTATAAAGACGCGTACGTTAAAATAACTTTTGATCTAGTTATAATTAACGGTTATTACCCGTTTACGCATAGTTTATGACAGCCGCTTTCTTATACGTTATTATAAAGAAAGTATATTTACTACGGGTTTCGTGTACCGGAAACAATTATGAAAATATGCTCGTATTTGTAGTTAAAGAATTTAATTTACTATCCGCTTAGGATCGAATTGTAATTGTCACCGTAAGATATAGAACCCAAGAAGTGTATGCATCATCAGCTCACTATAAGTGCACCACTAACTCGGAGTCGTTTTTATATCAAAAGGTGGCAAACGAGCTAGCGGCCATCTGAAATCGCTGAGATAGCGAAGTGACCATTGCCCATAGACATACGCAATTGCATATGCGTTGCCTACCATTTAATCGACGGAGGAGGGGATGCACAGAAAGATAATATTTTCCCTTTCAATCCATGCCCCATCGCTAAAGTCCACTTTCACTTCCCATCCTTTCTTTATAAGAAAAAGGGTGGGAAGGGAAAGAGGACTAAAATTAGGCTTCCGGGTCGCACACTCATCAGACTGTACTTGGAATTGCTTCCACTTGAGGCGTGTCTTCTGTGTAGTCGTGGTATTGCACCGGGCAAGCCGGGGAAATTCGTGCGAAGATGTTAAAGCGGGCTCTACCACTGTTACCAACACCACCCTAAGTTAGGTGACTAGGCCATAATGCTGGCCCAGTGAGTGACTTCACACATATCTTAGAACTTCTTTACAGATATGTACAGCAACACTATGTTTTCCTTTACCGTAACGTCGGATAAATGGGATTCGAGCCCAGGACCTACAGACAAGTGCCTAACCCTTGAGCCAGCGACGCTCCGAATGTTTGCGTATAACTCTTTTTCCACGTAAGTTAATGCGTGGGGTAGATCACCCTTGTTAGACACTTGCAATGAATTTTGTCTCCCCCTGTATCTTTCCTGGTGTCTGCCTTTCGAACTTATGATTTTGGATATATATGCATAGAAATAGATTCTACATGCTTTTATATGTCACCGAACAATTGTGAACACGGACAGTTTGTGAAACGACTAAGTATGGATGTTTTTAGAAAAGTCATATGTAATTGTTTAAATTAAACTTTAGTATAGTAAGTAAATGATTATCAAAAAGACAAAGAATTGTAACAAAATAAACCGAAATATATCTTACTATAATAATATTATAAATGCGAATGTTGAATGTGAATGCGAATGAAGAGCGTCGGTGGCTCAGTGGTCAAGCACTTGACTTGCAATCATGTACCAATGTGTTTTTCCATTTCCGATTTACATATATGTACATTTATCCGACGTTCTTACGGTGAAGGAAAACATCGTGATGCAACCTGCACATGTCTGAGAAGTTCAAAGATATGTGTGAAGTTGGCCAGCGTGGTTTGACTATGGCCTAATCACCCTACACGACGTATAGTGAGCTGATGATGACGAATGTTAAGATGGATGTTTGTTTGAAGGTATCTCCAGAACAGCTGAATGGATGTCGATGAAATTTGGCATACATATAGAACAAAGTCTGGAAGAACACATAGGCAATTATATCTTTTATAATTCCGCGCGGACGAAGTCGTGTCACAATGTTAGTTACTATCCTCCGAAACGGACCTTATGATATTTTATATGCATATTCAGTAGCTCTGAGAATCAACTACTATTAATCCCGGACAGAGTCGCAGGTGACAGCTAGTTTATAATATTCTTAGTTTTCAGCCAAAGAGAAACTACAAATGAAAAAAATTTATATTCCAAGAAATAGTCAAATTCGTGGATTGTCAAAACAATGCTTTGATGTTTTACGAAGTTACGAGTATAAAATTTTAATGACTATCTTTATTTATTCAAAAAGGATACTGTTACTAGATTTAGTGGTTTAAATAGGCTATTTGTAGTGTAGAATAGTAATTACTAAAATATAGTGATTCACAAACTTGTCTCGTAGACCAAATTCAAAAGTTATACTTATTTCCGAGATTTATTTCTTACTAGCTGTCGCTCGCGTGTCTCGTGGAATTAAAAAAAACTATTCGTCGCAGGCAAAAGACGCGCTGGACGAAGAAAGAAATCGTGGTTGCGAAATATCAAGGAATGAACGAATGTTACCAGCGTGGAACATTTATTTCGCTTGGTACAAGATCGGCGAAAGTTCACTGAGCTGACGGCCAACCTCCATTAAATGGAGAGGCACCTAGAGAGAGAGAGTTTAGTCGCAGCGTAATGTTGTATAGCATAAAGCCTTCCTCTATAAATGGACTATCCAAAAAAAAAATATTTTACAAATCAGACCAGTAGTTCCTGAGATTAGCGCGTTTAAACTCTTGCGCTTTATAATATTAGTATAGATTCAATTTGAGAACTCCCTTTTTCTTCACACAGCCAGTCTTTGTATGGACGCCAAGGAGTAAATCTCGACTACTATGGGAAATTTTAAAAAAAAAAAATTTTTTTAATTGATTTTTTTGTTTGCGATTTAATTTAATTTTTTTTTTAATAATCATCATTTTTTTAATTGGTTATGATAAAAATGCCATGGTTTTTTTTACTTACTTTTTTTCTCCGTGACTTTGAAATAAAAATAATATGTCTGCATAATCTATGCTCTATAAATACTCTTCCGTGAAAACGAGCGTGCAATACATTCGACTGTTCAAAGTGCAACGTTTATGCTATCTTGTTTATATTTATTTCATTTGATTAATCGCCATTCGGAATTCAAAACATGTCTGTCAGTTATATGCGAATGGTTAACATTGTATATATTTTCTTTCCTAAGTAATGCTACCTGTTCATGTCTGAGAAGAAATTCAAAGATATGTGTGAAGTCAACCCGCACTTGGCCAGCGTGGTTGACTATGGCCTAATCACCCGTAATTTAAGGTAGGCTCTGAGCCCCTCGGTGGGGACGTATATTGAGCTGATGATGATGATAATGATGGCGTTAGGTTAATAAATAATATTTTTGTTTAATTACAAATTGATTCATAAGAATCTTGGTTATCAACTTTATGGGCTTATATCGTTAAAATGAAGAAATACATATATTGTTATAAATCGTAAATAATTCAAATTTCAGCGACATCCATGCAACAATTCTGAAGATAGCAATCATTCATCCATCACTCCTAACAAAGGGTAGGCTCCGAGCCGCTCAGTTGGGACCGTATAGTGAGCTGATACTG
>NW_013531873.1:1260294-1262417 GCF_000836235.2 Papilio xuthus | reverse complement strand
CAGCGAGATCCGTGCAGCTGATTTGGAGATACCTTCAAACAAACATCCATCTAACTATTCGCATTTAAAATATTAGTAAGATATCGTCTTCTCTTTCATTATCTTATATATTATATATACCAGAAATAAAAGAAAGTGGTGTTAGTTACACTATTTATAACTCAAGAACGGCTTTACTGATATGCCTGAAAATTGTTGAGGAGGTAGCTTAGAGCCAGGAGACGGACATAGGATACTATTTATTCATTTTTTTTCGAATTTATGCCTATAGATGAATGTGATGTGGATGGATGGATGGGTGGGCTACACTAATTAAGTTTTAAATATCCACGCGGATGGAGTCGCGGGCGACAGCTAATTCATATTAGTAAGATTGTGAGTTTCCATTGTCAAAATACTTCTAATTATCATTGTCATCCCTTTCTGTTCTCATCTAAACAAAAGAGACAGCAATAAATTGCACATTTACTTGTGTCGTGTTAACCAAAGATGGACTTTTGAAATGTCAACGCGTTTTGTACCGATTCACTTCTTGAGCATAGACAATCAATTCGCAATTTAAAATTAACTACCCAAAAAAACATAACACGATCTTGGCACGGCGGCGAATGTGCTTCTTTTATAGTCTGTGCCTTTTATTTATTTAAATTAAACCTTATTTACATACAATTAAGTACTATACTAAATGCTTGACAGCGCTTGACTTTTGTTTTTTTTTTAATTCGAAAATAATACGCGTTTATTAGATTTATGTCAAAGTCAAATTGTGTTCGCGCCAAAATGTTACTCGTATTGAATATTTTGACAGCTAGGACATTTTTTTTAGCAATTTAACTCCAAAACTGCTGCACAGATTTGTTTTAAATGTATAATAATGATTAAAGTCTGGAACATAAGTCCCGCGCAATTTTTTTTTTTCGTAGACGAAGTCTAAGGTCTGAGGCCTAAACTAAACAACTTTATAAAGACTAGCTTTTGCTCGCAACTTGCGGGCGGAATTAAAAAAACAATTCTTTAATTCCAGTATTTTTTTTATATATTCGTTACATACGAAAATATCTTTCCTCTTTACAATCTTACTAGTATTGTACATACGAACATTTGGATGGATGTTTGTTTGAAGATATCTTCATAACGGCTACATGTATTTCCCTGAAATTTGTCATAGAACATAGTCTGGAAGAATACATAGGCTACTATTTTATTAAATCCAACAAAGACGGAGCCGTGGGCGACAGCCAGTATTAGTATAGTTATATGAGTCAGGTTAGGTTAGTAAAAAACGGTTTTTAGGTTTATTAGTTGTAAGTTTTAATTATAGTACCTTTTTATTTATATTATCTTTTTAAATATTAAAAAGATAAGAATAAACGATATTATATCATACATGTTAGTGTTGCTACATTATAAATTTATAAAGACGCGTACGTTAAAATAACTTTTGATCTAGTTATAATTAACGGTTATTACCCGTTTACGCATAGTTTATGACAGCCGCTTTCTTATACGTTATTATAAAGAAAGTATATTTACTACGAGTTTCGTGTACCGGAAACAATTATGAAAATATACTCGTATTTGTAGTTAAAGAATTTAATTTACTATCCGCTTAGGATCGAATTGTAATTGTCACCGTAAGATATAGAACCCAAGAAGTATATGCATCATCAGCTCACTATAAGTCCACCACTAACTCGGAGTCTTTTTTATGTCAAAAGGTGGCAAACGAGCTAGCGGCCATCTGAAATCGCTGAGATAGCGAAGTGACCATTGCCCATAGACATACGCAATTGCATATGCGTTGCCTACTTTTAATCTACGGAGGAGGAGATGCACAGAAAGAGAATATTTTCCTTTTCGATCCATCCCCCCATCGCTAAAGTCCACTTTCACTTCCCATCCTTTCTTTATAAGAAAAAAGGTGGGAAGGGAAACAGGACTAAAATTAGGCTTCCGGGTCGCACACTCATTAGACTGCACTTGGAATTGCTTCCACTTGAGGCGTGTCTTCTGTGTGGTCGTAGTATTGCACCAGGCGAGCCGGGGCAATTCGTGCGAAGATGTTAAAGTGGGCTCTACCACTGTTAACACCACCACCCTTTTTTTTTTTTTTTTTTTTTTTT
>NW_013531873.1:1256905-1257794 GCF_000836235.2 Papilio xuthus | reverse complement strand
TCTGACCATTCGGTAGGGGCGCCCCCACGGATCCGCATCGAGGGTCGCCAAGAACTCCGCGCAAGCAGAGTCCTTGGCGGCCCCGATGGCTGCTGCGAGCGCCTTCTTGGCCGCACGCTGGTCGGCCCAAAGGCGCTCCAGCTCGTCCTCGTCCCGGTGCCGTCTTCTACGGCACCGGGTGAAGGCTCGGCGGGCGGCATTGCTGGCGGAACGCAGGACCGCGAGGTCCGGCGTCCACCAATACACGCCTTCCCGAGGTGCATGGCGGCGTGCCCTTGGCATCGCCGCGTCGCAGACCGCTGTCAGGTCCCGACGGAACCTGGCAGCCCTTTCATCGACCCCCACTGTTTGGGGGGGGTCCGCAGCCCACGCGCGGACTATTGCCGCTTCTTCTGCCAGGTCCGCGTCGAGACGTGACAGCTGCCACCTCGGGAAGGCGCTTTGACCGCCCGCCATTCGGGCCCGCAGCCCAGGGGGCGCGGTGGAGACCCTGAACCTTATGTAAAGGTGATCAGACAGGGTCTCCACGTCCTCCAGGACCCGCCAAGACGCGATGCGTGCGCCTATGCCGGGGGTGGCGAAAGTGACATCAACCACTGAGCCGCCCCGGGCGCGCACGCACGTGAAGGCGTTGCCCTGGTTCTCCGGGGCCAGGCGCCCCCTTGGCATCGGTGACGGGGGACCCCCACGCCGCGCACTTAGCGTTGAGGTCCCCCATTAAGATGACCTGAGCCGGCGATGCCCTCCTCACCACCGGCTCAAGGCCATCCAGGAACCTCTCGAAGTCAGAGAGGCCCCGGTTTGGGGAGAAGTATGTTCCGATAATGACTACTTCTCCCCAATTCACCGCTACAAAACCGGGGCCCCTCTCCCTCACAGAGAGGCGATG
>NW_013531873.1:1251882-1255326 GCF_000836235.2 Papilio xuthus | reverse complement strand
TTGATGTTGCCACTCTTTTTAAGCTCCCCCTGAATTTTTGTGATGTTCAGGAGGGCTTTCGCGGCTAGGGCCTCAACCGTGGCGACCCGTTGAGGGGCAGTGCTCGGCTCGTCCGCCTCGTCCGCTGGAATCGACAGTCGCCTATGGGGCCGGTACGACGGGTCGGAGCTCTCTGCTCCGCTTTTATCAGCCGTTGCCAGATATTCCTTTGCCGCACTTAGGAATTTGTAGGCACCTGGGCGTTTGGCCCGGCCCCTCGTAGCCGAGGACACCTTTGTGGCCACCTCAGGGTTCGCCGTCCCTTCCTCTTTACCTGCCCTCCTCTTCCTCACTTCCGTTGGTAATTGGAGGGCAATCTTCTTCGCTGACGACCTTTGACTATAGCTGCGCAGTTTCCGCACAGCCGCCATATCCTCGCTTTCTATCTCCGAGCACGACGTGTCAGAGGACAAGGACAATGTTCTAATATCCTCCTCCTCGACTATCCTCTCCTCTCCTCTCTCCTCACTCCGACTTCTCTCCGCACCACTTTGCGCATCGCGCCGTCTCTCTCTTTCCTCATTTTTGTTTGTTTTAAGTTTAGAATTCATAATTAGATCCCACGAGTAGGGCCGATCTAAACTCCACCACCGGGTGACGCCCATTCCGCATGATGGGGCTACATACTGCAGAGGTCGCCAGGTATCTGCAGGTTTTAACGACGGTTCTGTCGGGTTTTTATAGAGTTTTCCTTTCTCGTGGGCCGGCCGGTTAAGGCAAGCCCTCCGCTCCTGTGGTAAGTTACCACCCTAAGTTAGGTGACTATGCCCTGTGAGTGACTTCACACATATCTTAGAACTTCTTTACAGATATGTGCAGCATCACTATGTTTTCCTTTACCGTAACGTCGGATAAATGGGATTCGAGCCCAGGACCTACAGACAAGTGCTTAACCCTTGAGCCAGCGACGCTCCGAATGTTTGCGAATAACTCTTTTTCCACGTAAGTTAATGCGTGGGGTAGATCACCCTTGTTAGACACTTGCAAAGAATTTTGTCTCCCCCTGTATCTTTCCTGGTGTCTGCCCTTCGAACTTATGATTTTGGATGTATATGCATAGAAATAGATTCTACATGCTTTTATATGTCACCGAACAATTGTGGACACGGACAGTTTGTGAAACGACTAAGTATAACAATTGTGAACTCGGACAGTTTGTGAAACGACTAAGTATGGATTTTTTTGGAAAAGTTAAGTATTTTTTTATTAAACTATAGTTTAGTATGCAAATGACTATCAAATGACGAAGAATTGTAACAAAATAAAGCGAAACATATCTTACTAATATTATAAATGCGTATGTTTAGATGGATGTTTGTTTGAAGGTATCTTCGGAACAGCTGAACGGATCTCGATGAAAATTGGCATACATATAGAACATAGTCTGGAAGAACACATAGGCAATTATATCTTTTATAATTCCGCGCGGACGAAGTCAAGTCACAATGTTAGTTACTATCCTCCGAAACGGACCTTATGATATTTTATATGCATATTCAGTAGCTCTGAGAATCGACTACTATTAATCCCGGACAGAGTCGCAGGTGACAGCTAGTTTATAATATTCTTAGTTTTTAGCCAAAGAGAAACTCCAAAGAAAAAAATTTATATTCCAAGAAATAGTCAAATTCGTGGATTGTCAAAACAATGCTTTGATGTTTTGCGAAGTTACGAGTATAAAATTTTAATGAATATCTTTATTTATTCAAAAAGGATACTGTTACTAGATTTAGTAGTTTAAATAGGCTATTTGTAGTGTAGAATAGTAATTACTAAAATATAGTGATTCACAAACTTGTCTCGTAGACCACATTTTAAAGTTATACTTATTTCCTAGATTTATTTCTTACTAGCTGTCGCTCGCGTGTCTCGTGGAATTAAAAAAAAAACTATTCGTCGCAGGCAAAAGACGCGCTGGACGAAGAAAGAAATCGTGGTTGCGAAATATCAAGGAATGAACGAATGTTACCAGCGTGGAACATTTATTTCGCTTAGTACAAGATCGGCGAAAGTTCACTGAGCTGACGGCCAACCTCCATTAAATGGAGAGGCACCTTGAGAGATAGAGAGATTAGTCGCAGCGTAATGTTGTATAGCCTAAAGTCTTCCTCTATAAATGGACTATCCAACAAAAAAAATATTTTACAAATCAGACCAGTAGTTCATGAGATTAGCGCGTTTAAACAAACACTTCCGCTTTATAATATTAGTATAGATTCAATTTGAGAACTCCCTTTTTCTTCACACAGCCAGGCTTTGTATGGACGCCAAGGAGTAAATCTCGACTACTATGAGAAATTTAAAAAAAAATGATTTTTTTTTAATTGATTTTTTTGTTTGCGATTTAATTTAATTTTTTTTTAATAATTAACAGTGGTAGAGCCCGCTTTAACATGTTCGCACGAATCGGCCCGGCTCGCCCGGTGAAATACCACGACCACACAGAAGACAGGCGTGAAGTGGAAGCAATTCCGCGTTTCGTCTGATGAGTGTGCGTCCCGGAGGCCTAATTTAGTCCTCTTTCCCTTCCCACCCTTTTCTTTATAAGGAAAGGATGGCAAGTGGAAGTGGAATTTACGGATGAGAGGATGCATGGAAAGGGAAGATATTTTCTTTCTGTGCATCCTCTCCTTCGTCGATTAAAGGTAGGCAACGCATATGCAATTGCGTATGTCTATGGGCAGCAGTCACTTCGCTATTTCAGCGATTTCAGGTGGCTGCTCGCTCGTTTGCCACCTTTTGAAATAAAAAAAAAAAAATTATCATTTTTTTAATTGGTTATGATAAAAATGCCATGGTTTTTTTTACTTACTTTTTTTTTTCTCCGTGACTTTGAAATAAAATTAATATGCGTGCATAATCGATGCTCTATAAATACTCTTCCGTGAAAACGAGCGTGCAATACGTTCGACTGTTCAAAGTGCAACGTTTATGCTATCTTGTTTATATTTATTTCATTTGATTAATCGCCATTCGGAATTCAAAACATGTCTGTCAGTTATATGCGAATGGTTAACATTGTATATATTTTCTTTCCTAAGTAATGCTACCTGTTCATGTCTGAGAAGAAATTCAAAGATATGTGTGAAGTCAACCCGCACTTGGCCAGCGTGGTTGACTATGGCCTAATCACCCGTAATTTAAGGTAGGCTCTGAGCCCCTCGGTGGGGACGTATATTGAGCTGATGATGATGATAATGATGGAGTTAGGTTAATAAATAATATTTTTGTTTAATTACAAATAGATTCATAAGAATCTTGGTTATCAAACTTATGTGCTTATATCTTTAAAAATGAAATAAGTAAGTAAAGAAATATATATATATATATATATATATATATATATATATATATATATATATATATATATATATATATATATATATATATATATATATATATATA
>NW_013531873.1:1200969-1251777 GCF_000836235.2 Papilio xuthus | reverse complement strand
ATCCATCCATCCAAATATTCGCATTTTTATAAGTATGATTACACCATCACTATGCGCATTCTTTTAGCGAATGTATTTTAACTGCAAATAATTTGACCTTGTGGCAGCGGCAAGAATTCGTCCCGAACAATTTTAGAACAGCTGATATTTTTACTGTCTTGAATATAACTAGGAAAATAGTTGCAAAGCATTTTGTAATAAACTTACGTAACATCGTAAATGAAACAAAAGAATATATATATTTTTTGCTCCACAAAAAAAGGTAACTCAAAAATTAAACGTTTATTTCACAATTTTACTCTCTCTTCATCTCACTATCTCTCTCTCTTCAACCATATGACGCCCACTGCTAGCCTTAGTCTTCCCTAAAGATCGTCACGATAATCGGGATACAATTCTATTCCTCCTCCTCCTCCTGTCAGCCATGAGACGCCCATTGATGGGCATAGGCCTCCCCCAAAGATCGCCACGATGACCGGTCTTGTGCCACCTGCATCCAGGACGGTCCCGCAACCTTGACCAAGTCATCGACTTGACAATTCTACTATGTTACTAATATTATGCCAATGTTTGGATGGACGTTTGTTAGAAGATATCTCCAAAACGTGTGAACCTAGCTGAAATTTGGCATAAATCTAGAATATAGTCTTGAAGAATAGGCTACTAATTAAGTTTATTTTAATTCCCCGCTGACCTAGTCGCTGGCTACAGCTTGTTTTTTAACAAAACAATACAAAATTTATAAAGTGACTAATTAATGAATCCACCAAAATTGGTAATGTTTAAATTACAAGTCAAAGAGCGATTTACAAAAAATACACTGAAAAAATTCCTTATACGAATGCAGAGATCTCCATCTATTTTTGAATGATGTGAAACTGGGTGTCGCTGTAACGTGGTGCGGCAGCCGGTTGTCGACTGCAGGCCCCATGATGATATGTCAAGACATATTAAAAACTGACTAATTTCAACATCTACACGTGACGTATCATCATCATCAGCTCCCTATACGTCCCCACCGAGAGGCTCGCAGCCTACCCTAAGTTAGGGGTGACCTGGCCATAGTCAACTACGATGACAAAGTGCGGGTTGACTTCACACATATCTTTGAATTTCTTCTCAGATATGTGCAGGTTGCATCACGATGTTTTCCTTCACCGTAAGAACGTCGGATTAATGTACATATGTAAATCGAAAAACACGTTGGTACATGGCGGGATTCGAACCCAGGACCTGCAGATTACAAGTCAAGTGCTTGACCCCTGAGCCACCGACGCTCTCACGTGACGTATACCATAACCAATTCTAGTCATAACATCCTTAGCCAAAGTACTGTTTAGGTCATTAGGTTATAAATAAAGTTGTTTACAACTTCCAACATCAGACGAATGTATTTCCAAACAAAACACATTCAAAACAAAAGCAATGAAATGGAATCATATTCAAATTATATAACATTTAATCATTATTTTAGATATAACTTTATTTTATATCTCGATGGCTGGCAATCCACAACCGTGCGGTCCGCGAAACTTCTTACCTCGCACAGCCGCGATGTTGAATGATCTGCCCTCGGCAGTATTTCCGGACTGTTACCACTTAGGGTCACTCAAGAAGTCAGCGTATCATCTCAAAGACCAGCAACCTTTGCGGTTCCTCTGATTGTAAATGTCCATGGGCGTCAATGAACACCTTGACGTTCCCGATGCTAGTCCCCTTCTCTTATAAAAATGTAGACACAATACTCTTCCATTTATCTCTTTGTCCTATACACATTATGATATAGAAAATAATAAAAAAAAAACAAATAACCTAACCTTAATTTTAAAACCAAAGAACTCACTCAATGGATGAAATAAGCGCCATCTATTGGCAGCATTTTGAAACGGAAATTTTAAAATCTTACTCATTATAAATACGAAAGTAAAAACAGCTCAATGGATCTTGATGATATAGATGTCGAACATAGTCTGGAAGAACACATAACCTAATATACTTAAACCTTTTAATTCCTCGCGGACGCGGATAAAGGCTAGTTTTAGTAAACACTAGAAATATCGAAATCCAAGATTTTAATTCATACGAATCGTCTTACGTTTGTAAAGTTTGCACTTTACATCGCTTTGCGCTTTTTGGGTCGTAGCAGTGAAAAGGTTGAGCAAACTTGCTGCATCGCGACATTAAACAATATTCAAAGAGCATCTCAAAGGTACATCGTTAAAACTATATGGATATTCCTATTATTATTAAAACAATGGAAACCCTTTTAATTTTACGTCTGACTAATATTATAAACAAGCTGTCGCCCGCGACTCCGTCCTCGTGTATATATATAAAACTTAATTAGTGTAGCCTATGTGTTCTTTCAGACTATGTTCTATACGTAAGCCAAATTTAATCGAGATCTGTTAAGCAGTTCTAGAGATATCTTCAAACATCCATCCATCCACATCTTATCTATCTAAACATTCGCATTTATAATATTACTAAGTTAAATAAAAAGCAAATCTTCAAGCCATAAATAAAAAAAATGAATAAATAGTATCCTATGTCCGTCTCCTGGCTCTAAGCTACCTCCTCGCCAATTTTCAGTCATATCGGTAAAGCCGTTCTTGAGTTATAAATAGTGTAACTAACACCACTTTCTTTTATTTATATATATATATATATATATATATATATATATATATAGAAGATGCAAATGTTTGGATAGAAAGTATCTCCGGAACATCTCTTCAATCAACGGATCTTACTGAAATTTTGCGTAAACATAGACCATAGTCTAGAAGAACACATAGGCTATTTAGCTCGTTTTTTCACTTCGCGCGGACGGCGTCGCGGACGAGAACTAGTGAATCTAAAAAGGTATGTCCATATGTTTCTTAACGTAACAATAGACTCGCGCAAGCCGGTCAGAGTTCCGCACAGAGAAATGTATTAACAGAGACTTCCTATCTTACTAATATTATACATATGAATGTTTAGATGGATGTATGTTTAATAGTATCTCCAGAATGGCTCAACGAATCTCGATGAAATTTAAATGTAGAACATAGTCTGGAAGAACACATAGGCTACTAATTAAGTATTTTTAATTCAACGCGGATGAAGTCAGCGACAGCTAATCATCTAATGTAAATAGTTAGCAGCTAATGTAAATTGTATTAGCAAAAAGCGAAAATGTTGATAGATAAAAAAATATGCAAAAAATACCGTAAATTTTGTACTTATCACGTGACTTCGTCATTTCGTTTATGTCAATATTTGACGTGTGTCATTAAAAAAAAAAGAATATGAAACAAAAGACAGTTGAAATCTTTAAATAATGCGAAAGTAATCAAAAGAAAAAGGTAATATTGTAAAATAAACAGGCGACTGTTCCTTCACCTGTCGTGTTCCTAATCTGCCGCCATTGTTTTTGTCCAACGGCTCGTCTCACTGGCGGGAACAAAACGCGCGCAAAACGACAGCTCAGCGAGTTTTAAAACGCCCGCGTAATAAATTATCAGGGAAAGTGACAGACGAAGGGGCCGCGGGAAAGCGGGAGGGGTGTTTACGCGGGAATTTTCGATACAATTTTTTTTTAATATTTTTGTAAGAAAAAAAGGCAAAGGTAAATTCAGCATTCTGCCAATTTCGACTATAAACAGGAAACTTAACGGAAGATATTGCAAAGACCATTGTCAGTTTTTTATTTGTTTTTTTTTTAGAAAAAAAGGGAAAAGATTTAGATTTTCTGCCAGCATTAAGTAAAATTACAAGATAACTTTTTTTAAATTATTAATTACGAAGGAAATGGTTGAAAAATATTATTTTTTTTTATTTAAAAACCATTAAGACAATAAAAAAAATTCTCTAACAATCATAAGATTCTATGTATACCATATATGTAACAAAAAAAACATATCGTCTAAGAATTATGATTATTATCAATACAAATAGCAATATAACGATATAGATCTTTCTTAGACTTGGTATAAGTTTCCTTGCCATAAACCTCTTGAACATTTATAGATCGATAGTAGATCTTACCATATAAGGATTGCGTTACCATATTTATTGACAGATTTCATCTGATATATATCAAATGGATTCATTAAAATACTTTGCTATGTATCGTTAAGGTTTTTTTATACAATTTTATAAAAAAAAAATTCAAAAAAAAAAATTAAATACTACTCCATCAATGTCTTACTTTTAAATAATGTTAAATTAAAAAAAAAAACTAAAAACATATTTAATCTTCAACATAGAATCACAAACAAAAGGTAACATCTAAATTAAAAAGTTAAAATTAATTCGTGGCTGTATAACATTAAGCGCGTTGCTTCTATTCATTAAAAAAAAGTAAAAAAAAAACAACCAGCGCCATTAAACGTGCGTGTCGATCCGGAAGAACGGCGTCGAGAGCCGGCTCAATTGATTCTCTATTTATTAGGGATCTATCGAATTTAACAACATTTATCTTTCTTTTTTTATATCATAAGGTTGCAAACGAGCGAGCGGCTACCTGAAATCGCTGAAATAGCGAAGTGACCTTTGCCCATAGACATACGCAATTGCATATGCGTTGCCTACCTTTAATCGACAGAGGAGAGGATGCACAGAAAGAAAACATTTCCATGCATCCTCCACCAAGCCCACTTCCACTTCCCATCCTTTCCTTATAAGAAAAAGAGGACTAAATTAGGCCTCCGGGTCGCACACTTATCAGACTGTAGTTGGAATAGCTTCCACTTGACGCCTGTCTTCTGTATGGTCGTGGTATTTCACCGGGCGAGCCGGGCCAATTCGTGCGAACATGTTAAAGCTCGCTCTACCACTGTTATCTTTGTATTACTAATTGTATGACAATAAATATGTTTGCATTACTCCAAAAAACAGTCACACGTCATAAGTCTTATCTTCTTACTAATATTATAAATGCGAATGTTTAGATGGATATTTGTTTGAAGGTATCTCTTGTACGGCTGAATGGATCTTGATGAATTTTGACATACATATAGAACATAGTCTGGAAGAACAAATAGGCTAGTAATTGACTTTTTTAATTCCGCACGGACGGATTAGCTGACAGCTAGTTAATATTATAAATGCGAATGTTTGGATGGATGTTGGATGGATCTCGCTTTAATTTGCATTTCCATGCAACCAAGATACCTTCTAATAAACATTCATCTATCCATACATCCGAATATTCACATTTATATTAATAAAATCTATAAATATCTACTATGCTTAATAATAAGAATAAATTTCATAACCTTAAAATTTCGATGACAACGCGCCATAAGTTACGGAACCCTGGGCGAGTTTAACGTTTTACTTTGACCATATCATTGGATTGTCTAGAAAGTCGTCAATAAATAGCGCCGTGACTCAGCTCAGTATTACGATGTTTTGCTTTACAATTTTAATGTTGCCATTAATTAAAATGCTATGTCTATAGTTTTGTTATCTGTGGCACTCTTTGCTCTTTGATTTCTTAATATAAAAGATACTTTCTGCCTTAAAACACTCTATAAATGGATAGGCGATTGCTTGGAAATTACAGCTTTTGCTTTGTTCCGATTTAATCGTGCCTTTTGATGTTACGTGACAGTTAATTTTAAATTTAAATTTTCTTACGGTGAAGGAAAACATGTGATGCAAATTGCACATATCTGAGAAGTAATTCAAAGATATGTGTGAAGTTAACCAACCCGCACTTGGCCAGCGTGGTTGACTATGACCTAATCACCCTTTACTTAGGGTAGGCGCCGAGCCCCTCGGTGGGGAAGTATAGTGAGCTGATGATGATGACAGTTAATTTTATCTATATTAGGAGTTGTCCATAAATTACGTGAGGTGTTTAAGGGGCGGAGGGGTCGAGTCAAATCTCATCTAATCTTACGTTGGAGAGAGGTCTCGGCAAATATCACGCAATTTTTTTTTCTGATTGAAACAAAAACAATACTATTTTGGTCCATTTTATATAATACGTAAGAAACTCACATTTTGAAAGACCTCACGTGTGAGGCGGTGGTAGAATATAGTCTAGAAGAATACATAGGCTACTTATTAAATTAGTTTTTAATACCGCGCAGACGGAATCGCGGGCGAGAGCTAGTTGAAAATAAAATAGCCACAAATAGTTCTCAGTTCAAATTGAATATATGACTAATTGTTTTCTACTCAATAGATGGCAGCACATTGCGATGTATTTTGTACGTGGAATTGTATTGAAAACCCGTTACATGACCCAAAATAACTGACGGCCAATTACAGCAGCTTAAAATAAAACATTTCAAGAACACGTTACTTAATGAAGAGGTTCCGTATATTTAAAAAATATACGTAAATTATATTTAGAATTTGTTCCAACCTTAGAAATAAAAAATCAATGTAATTTTTTTATTAAAACAAAAACTCAATTAATTAATTTATTAACCGAAATAATTTATCAATATTATTTTTCTTTTAAATTCTTTGCCTTTTATTGCTCCAATTTATAAAAAAAAATAATAGAGATCTCTAAACCAATCGGAAATTCGGAAATCCAAATTCGAAATTGAAAAAGATTGACAGGTCCAATAATTAGTACATTGAGAAAGGGCGACCTTTTCAAAAGTAGCGTTTTTTTTATTTATTTTTTATGCACAGAATTTTATTTTATGCCACATTCAAATTTCAATTCGTAAATACAAAAATGTCGTAAGAGTAGAACTTTTATACGATGTGACTAGCTGTCGCCCGCAACTCCGTCCGCATGGAAAAAAAACTTAGTAGCCTATGTGTTCTTCCAGACTATGTTCTACATCTATGACATGCAGCAGTCGTTCTCGATACTTCAAATAAACATCCATCCATCCATCAAAACATTTGCATTTTTGAGATTAGTAGGATGATTAATCTTTCAGTAAAATAAATCTATATATAAAAGAAAGTCGTGTTAGTTACACTATTTATAACTCAAGAACGGCTTTACCGATATGTCTGAAAATTGGTGAGGAGGTAGCTTAGGGTCAGGAGACGGATTGCTTTTTACTTAACTTATCTATATATTAATTTTTTTTATATATGCACGCGGACGGAGTCGCTGGCGACAGCTAGTATTTAATATAATCACAACAAACAAAACTAAATTACAGTAATAAACAACAACGAATGAATTGCAGATTTTGTAAAAAAAAGATAAAACAATTAAAAAAAAATACTGGCTGTCAAGAAATCATAATAAAAACAACCGTTATAAAGTCAACGTATAACATACAGATAAAAAAATCGACGTTGCGTAATCGAACGCAACAAAAAGTATTTAAGTAAAAGTATATTTTTTTAAAACCTGCTTACAATCTATCCGTGGTCATTTAAAAATAAAAACAATCTAGATCTTTTAAACAACTGTGTTAATTTGATGAAATTAAAAATAATAGACTTACTTTAATTAAGTGACCATAACTGAAAAGGTAATAAAGCTTTTTTGTTACTTTCTAAAAAAAAATAATTTCCATGTCCAAAATCCATACATGGCAATCTATTTATCTATTTCATAATCTTAATTCTTTACTATTCTTACTAATATTATAAATGCGAATGTTTCATTGGATGGATGTTAGAAGATCTCGCTAAAATTTGGTAGAACAGTGGTTCCCAAACTTATTTTAGTCAACTGCCCCCTTTGAGAATAAATATTTTTAGCGCCCCCATATTTTCACATATTTTAAAACTACTATAACTTCAAATTAAATTAATTATTGTGACATATATATGTATATTAACGGAGAATTCTAAAAGAAACTTTTACTATAACCCGCAACTTGAGACCTGCAGCACACACAAGGGGGCGTTATCGCATACTTTGGGAAAGACTGATGTAGAATATAGTCTGTAAGAACACATAAGCTATTTATTAAGTTTGTTTTAATTCCGCGCAGACAGAGTTGCAGGCGACTAACTATGTTAAATAATTTTTAAAGGTAAACAAGAGTCATATACCGCTTTAGTAGTTTCTTGTAACAAACATTTATGTAATTTGATTCTATTTAATATAAATATTTGTATGATTATTCATATATATATTTAAATGCATCAAGTTGCAGTCAAAAGTTATACTAGATGTCGCCCACGACTCCGTCCACACGAATTAAAAGAAACCTTAGTAGCCTATGTGTACTACCGGACTATGTTCTACATATGTGGCAAATTTCATCAAGATCCATTCAGCTCACTATACGTCCCCATCGTGGTGCTTGGAGCCTACCTAAGCTATTGGTGACTAGGCCAAAGTCAACCACACTGGCCTAGTGCGGGTTAACACATATATCTTTGAATTTCTTCTCAGATATGTGCAGCGTCACGATGTTTTCCTTCACCGTAAGAACATCGGATAAATGTACATATGTAAATTGGAAATGGAAAAACATTGGTACATGGCGGGATTCGAACCCAGGACCAGGAGATAACAAGTCAAGTGCTGAAACCGCTGGGCCACCGCCGCACTCATTACAACGCTCGCTCGTTTTGGAGATACCTTCTAACAAACATCCATCTAAACATTCGCATTTATTATAGTAGTAAGATATACTTATTTTCGGTTGCAGGCGACAGCTAGTTTTGTTAATAATTACAATACAATGTCAACTGAACAATCATTCGTCATATTTTGGCATGAGACGTTCAATTGATGTCAATCGAGACATCAATTGTGCTTGACAATTAAATGTGTTACTAACCAACTCTTTTTTTATATCATAAGGTGGCAAACGAGCGAGCGGCCATCTGAAATCGCTGAAATAGCGAAGTGACCGTTGACCATAAACATACGCAATTACATATGTGTTAACCTTTAATCGATGGAGGAGAGGATGCAAACAAAGAAAATATTTTCCCTTTACATGCATTTCATCCGTAAAGTCCACTTCCACTTCCCATCCTTTCCTTATAAGAAGAAGGGTGGGAAGGAATATTAAAAATAGAGCACCACCGGCTGCGTAGTCCCATGACTCAAACAACCAGTGGTCAGGGCTACAGATAGGAACCCTCTCACGATGCGTGCGGTTTCTAGGATAACTGCCTTTTATATCGGGCCCTTAATCCAACTGTTCAGCGAGAGCTTCTTGAGATGTTGATCGAAACTCTTCGCTATCAGCATTTATAATATTATTAAGATAACAATGCTATATACAATAAAATACAAACCTGACAAAAGGCACGAATGCAACTCTCAGAAACTTTTCAACAAGATTAGAGGCGGACTCCATTTGCGGCCGCCATTTTGGCTTAAATGTCAAACTTACAAAATGGATTCTAGCGTCGCCGTTGGGAATTTAGTCCGCTATTACTTAAATTTAATATTACTATTTGTTCTACTATTATACCTTACTAATATAAATGCGAATGTTTAGATGGATGTTTCTTTTAAATTCGAAATGTGGTATAGAAAAAATGTTAAAGAAAGTTTTAATTTCTATAGTAAAAAAGTAAAGCAATTGGTCACATACAACTTTAAAATTCCAGAACCGCTGGTCCGTTACGAGATAAAAAAAACCGCAACAAAAAAGTCTGGGAGCGATCGAACTCTAAGAAAATGGGAGCTTAAAATGACGCTTCGTAAATTATTTAATTTCTCTTATATTTTTATTTTTATAATTTTTAACAATACTAAACTGTATAGTAAAAAAAACTATGGGATTGTGTGAAAGAGGAGTAAGAAAGAATTAATTCAAATAACTGTCGATAGAGATGTATTGAAGATTACTGATGTTTCGTGGGGAAAAGAGTAGGGAGATAATACCTTAAAATTTAAACAATTTTACTATTTTGTTTACAATAATGACAGAGTTCATAAACATAAATTATATAGCACTTTTTATACTTTTAAATGTGCCCTAATTACTATACTATCTATCAACTGCGACACCTTTCGCACGAAAAAAAATAGTAGTCTGTATTCTTCCAGACTATGTTCTACATCTATAGCAAATTTCACATCTGTTCAGCCGAATAACAGTGGTAGAGCCCGCTTGAGCCCGAACAGTGGTAGAGCCCGCTTTAACATCTTCGCCCGAATTGTCCCGGCTCGCCCGGTGAAATACCACGACCACACAGAAGACACGCGTCAAGTGGAAGCTATTCCGCGTTTTGTCTGTTAAGTGTGCGTCCCGGAGGCCTAATTTAGTCCTGTTTCCCTTCCCACACTTTTTCTTATAAGGAAATATGGAAAGTGGAAGTGGACTTTTAGGATGAGAGGATTCATGGAAAGCGAAAATATTTTTTCGCTATTTCTGCGATTTCAGGTGACTTCTAAGAATCATCTATCTAAACATTCGCATTTATAATATTAATAATTGTGTACGTATTATTTAATAACAGCATTTTAGGGCTCACTAAAGTGTGTTTTATAACTACATTGTTTTTTTTTTTCAATAAGCAGTGAGTCAACTGACTTCAGTATAAAAAATGGCGATGACCTAACTCTGTTCAGAAATATATTTCGAATGACTAAAAAAAGACAGATGTTTTGATTAAGTTTTTTTTAAATAACAGTTCCAAAACGCTTAATTGTGTTTTTTAACAAAAGTTTAGTTGCCAACAAATTTAAGATAATTTAAAATCAATAAGAAGAGAAAATATTTTGAAGGTCGCCAACGCGTTTGCGGTTCCATTGGCAATCGGAGACTCGTTTCACGAACACATAGGCTACTAATTAAATAGACAAGGACGGAGTCGCGGGCGACATCTACTGCTAATGGATGGATGGATGTTTGTTAGAAGGTATCTTTAGAACGGCTGCATGGATCTCGCTGAAATTTGACATAGATGTAGAACATATACTAGTAGAACACATAGGTTACTAATTCAGTTTTTTAACGGACGGAAGAAGTCGCGGTCTATAGCAAGTTCTAGAATAATTTCCTACAATTAGTAATTTGATATGGTGTTCAAATTAGGTTCAAGGTAACGAAACGTTCACTTACAATCATTAACCAAGTGACAATCACTATATAACTTAAGCCGTAACTAATATGATGTTAAGTGATCAAGTTTACGTTATCTAGTTGTGCTTATAATAGACTATGTGTTCTTCCAGACTATGTTCTAGAGCAATGTCAAATTTCATAATAACTTACTAATATTATAAACTCCGTCCGCGTGGATATATAAAAAATACTTAATTAGTGTAGCTCACCCATCCATCCATCTAAACATTCGCAATTATAATATTAGTAAGTTAAATAAAAAGCAGCTCTTCAAGGAATAAATTCGAAAAAATTAATAAATAGTATCCTATGTCCGTCTCCTGACTCTAAGCTACCTCTTCACCAATTTTCAGGCATATCGGTAAAGCCGTTCTTGAGTTATAAATAGTGTAACTAACACCACTTTCTTTTATATATATAAATGCGAATGTTTAGATGGTTGTTTGTTACAAGGTATCTCCAGAACTGTTGCATGAATGTCGCTGAAATTTTACAAAGATGTAGAACATAGTCTGGAAGAACACATAGGCTACTAATTATTATTTTTTAGTAATTTCCTTCCACTTGAGTCAGTCGGAAAACAAATGAAAATTCGTTAGTTTAAAGCCTTTCTAAATACAAAGTCAAAGATATTTTCTCCGTCCATAGATAATAGAGCTGTTAACAAGTTTCCGAACGCTCCCATCACGTAGGAACAAGTCAAATCATCGCGCCCACTTAGCACTTCCAGCCACTTATTGCAAGCTCGAGGCAACATGGATTAAGACGGTGTAATGAATTATAAATCCTAGATGTGACATGTAATATATAAAAACTTTGACTATAGAATCTTGGTATGATACATATTACGTTGTATTTTTAAATGTTTATTTGATTAATATCATTGTACCAAAAAAGTCGGTGGCTCAGGAGTGAAGCCCTTAACTTGTAAACTGCAGGTCCTGGGTTCGAATCCCGACATGTACCAATGTGTTTTTTTCATTTCCGATTTACATATGTACATTTATCCGACGTTACGGTGAAGGAAAACATCGTGATGCTGCATATATCTGAGAAGAAATTTAAAGATATGTATGAAGTTACTGCACTTGGTCAGTGTAATTAATTCCAATAAAAATTTACTACAAACTAAATTATTTCGTTAAATACAATGCCTAAAAAGTGACAGATTGGTTGCATAGATAAAAAAACAATACGCGCAACCATAGATAATATTGCGTTGGATAACTAGACGTCATCTCACGAAGTTATAGCGCGTTCAATCATTTATACAACGCATTTTCCAACGTAACTCAATAGCGCCTAGCATCCATTAAAACTTACAAGATTTATTACCAAATTAATTTACTATAGACAAATTCAGTTTCTAAACGCAAATGTCAAAGCGAAACAGATCTGTATATCATAGAGAATAAAAAACAAAGGTTTAATTTCCGAACGCGTCCGAACGCGTCGATGTATCATTTCAAAATTCGAACGCTTTTTTTTTCTTTTTTTTTATCGTTGCGTCGATAAGTTTATGGCATTTTGATATTTCGAGTCTTAAGGACGACTACACAATAAAATTAAAATTTTTGGTAGATTTTATTAAAATAATTGTTTTTCACCTATTTAATTCTATTGAAAAAATTGACAAAGAAAACATAATTCCAACACTATGGAATACTTATAACAAATTAAAATTGATTTCTTTTTATTTGTCCATGGTAAATAAAAAACCAACAACTTAAATTATTACACACTAGCGCGGAATTAAATATCAACATATATAGCCTATGTGTTCTTCCAGACTATGTTCTATATGTATGCCAAATTTCATCAAAATCCACTAAACCGTTCCGGAGATATCTTCAAACAATCATCTTAACATTCGCGTATATAATAATAATAAGATTAACAATCAGTCGTCCGTCTGTAGGTAGCCTTATACTTTGAAATGTGTTGCATCTCGATAACGACTCTAATGATGGCCACAGATGATAAATCACCGGAGCATCAAACAATATTCAGGAATAGAGTTTGCCAGGCGTCCGGATAAAGCCGGACATCGGTAGGCTTTCATTGCGTGTCCGGCTAACGGTGTCCGGGTTGTCCGGTTTTTGTTGAGCTTTTTATATTTGGTATCTAAGACTACTGAGACAAAATCTTCAATAACGTAAGGTGTCCGGCCAAACTGGTTGGTCTGTCCGGCTATTAGGTTTGGTGTCCTGGCAACCCTATTCAGGAATAATTAATCGGGTGAAGAAAACTAATTGATATAAAGAATTAATACTATAAGAGATGTGTAAAACACACAGACGATTTGACGTCCATTTTTGGAAATTAGTTTAAAAAAAAGTAATGGACATAAAAGTTAGTAACCAACATTTTGAGGAATATCTTCATAAAGCTTATAGGAGCATTTTGCGGTAAGAAATCTTACTAATGTTATAAATGCGAATGTTTAGATGGATGTTTGTTGGAAGATATCTCCAGAATTACTTAAAGGATCTCGCTGAAATTTGGAATACATATAGAACATAATCTAGAAGAACACATAGACTACTAATATTTTTTTAATTTCGAGCAGGACTCGCCGGCGACTGCAAGTTACAATAAAGAAACTGTTAACGCCATCTATTGACATTAAAATTAAATCGTTTAAAAGTACATTTGAAAACGAAAGGATCCGTTTTAAACAAAGCCTAAAAATCCTTTCGTAACATCACAATGCACTTTGTTAATTTAGATTTGATGTACAGTCGACCACAATCAGCCAACGGACTTGTGGGTACAAAGACAGATTAACTCCAGTGCGAAAGTGCTTTGGAAGCCAATTCCAGCTTTCAATGCTATTTAAAAGCAAACGTTTAACTTTATAAAATACAGTTTTAAAGTGTAAATACCAAAATGTTGGGGTAGGAGATATGGTAAATACCCTCGTTACGTCTCTTCCTTCGTCCGCACTATAAATAGATAGGTCACTGCTTAGAAATTATAATTTGTGCATCTTTTTAAGTCATAACGGTTGCCCATAGACATACGCAATTGCAGTGCTGCCTACCTTTAATCGACGGAGGAGGATGCATTGTAAGATAATATTTTCCCTATCCATGCATCCTCCGAAAAATCCACTTTCCATCTTTTACTTATAAGAAAAAGGGCTGGCCAATCGCAACCGTCAGCGCCAAAATGACCACGATCAAAAAGGCACAAAATAAAAAGACTTATAGCCTGTCCATATTAAGAGGATATCTCTGCCCGACAGAATGGATAAGTTACGTGATTGTCGCGACACAGTTAGGTAAATACATTTTTGAAGTTCGCTATGGAATCGCTTCGCATCGAACACATTTTGTCTGTTTGACCTCAATCTACACCACCTGGACGGTGCGATTCTCGCGCAATTTCTTGTCTCGCACAGCCGCGTTGTTTAACGGTCTGTCCTCGCCGGTATTTCCAAATTAATACGACTTAGGGTCCTTCAAGAAGCGAGGATACCATTGCCTTAAAGACATCTGCAGTGCAGTGTTGCAGATGTCCATGGGTGTCGTTGATCAACTCGTTGTTCCCGCGAAGTTTGCCCCCTACTCTTATATAAAAAAAAAAAACATTTTGTCTAAATCCGCTGGATCTATTTACTTTTAGTTATTCTTCCCTATTTTATAAACTATTCTCCCTTAAACTACAGTACATTAAACAATTTGTACGAACACTTTGGGGATTTGTTAGTGTTTTTAAATCGAATGTACTGTCAAAGTGAAAAGTGTTATTGATGTATTTGCATTTTAAATACAATGTACTCTCAAGTGAATAAGTGGATTGGATACATTAATATATTTGTTTTGTTTTAATTTGTACGTAATGACAGAAAGATAAATGTGTATACATTTATCTTTCTTTCTTTCTTTCTTAATTATTTTATATCTTATCTTAATTCTTACTAATCTTATATATAAAATTCTCGTGTCACAATTTTCGTCCACATACTCCTCCGAAACAACTTGACCGATTCTCATGAAATTTTGTGAGCATATTGAGTAGCTCTGAGAATCGGACAACATCTACTTTTAATCCCGCGCGGACAGAGTCGCGAGCGACAGCTAGTATTATATAAATGCGAAAGTTTAGATGGATGGATGTTTGTTTGAAATTATCTCAAGGACGACTGAATGGATCTCGCTAAAATTTGGCATACATATAGAACATAGTCTGGAAGAACACATAGGCTATTAATAATATTTTTATTTAATTCCGCGCGAAAGGACCCGCGGACAGGCAGCTAGTGTAAAAAACTTGGATTATTTTACTAACGATTGATGGATTGAAGACAGCTAGTCTCAAACAGTTTTTAAATCAAATCATCATCAGCTCACTATTCGTCCCCACTGAGGGTCTCGGTGCCTACCCTAAGTTAGGTTACTAGGCCATAGTCAATGCTTGCCCAATGCTGGTTAACTTCATACCTTCATCCTAATATCAGATAAATGTACATATATAAATTGCAAAACAAATAGGTATAGGGCAGGATTCGAATCCAAGACCTGTAGATTGCAAGTCAACTCAAGTCACCCACACTCTCTTATATCTTATATAATCAAATATACATATGTAACACTTTTGTGTATGACTGTACTTATCCAAACAACTTGTCGACAACTGCGACCAATTCGCGTCTGTTTAACGAGCCGTGATTGAGTCTTAGTGACTTGTGGTCGTGGTGAGGGGTTAAGGTAAAATTACTAACATGTAGTTGATGGTACGCGCGTGCGTGCATTAATGTCTCAACTATTAGAATAAATTAGCTATTTTTATATCTATTTATACGTTGTGTTAAATATAGCTTTTAATATCTTAATATATTGTACTTTATCTTACTAATGTTATAAATGCGACTGTTTAGATGGATTTTTGTTAGAAGGTATCTTTAGAACATCATCATCATCATCAGCTCACTATACGTCCCCACCGAGGGGCTTAAAAAAAACCTGTGTATTCTTCTAGAATATGTTCTACATCTGTGCTAAATTTCATAGATATTTGTTGAGTCGTTTTGGAGATATCCTCTAACAAACATTCGCATTTATAATATTAGTTTAATTCCATGCGAACGGAGTCGAGGGCGACAGCTAGTCGTTAAATAAAGTCCATTACAAACAATACAAATTGGATTAGAGGTCAGTAGGGATAGTAAAATATCTATTAGTTTGTGCCCCGAGAATACTGTGGGGTTAGCGAGGGGAAGTTTGGATGATATTATGCAAGAAGTGATAAAGTTACTATGAAAATTAATTGTATTAAACTAGAATTTTTTACTTTTTAATCTTACTTCTTACTAATATTATAAATGCGAATGTTCAGATGGATAGATAGAGTTTGAAGGTATCTCCAGAACGGCTGAACGGGTCTCGTTAAAATTTGGCATACATGTAAAACATAGTCTGGAAGAACACATAGGAAAAAATTCTCTTCAATTTCGCGTGAACGGAGTCCCTGGCGACAGCTGGTATCTTAATAAAAGCAATGTAGTCATTTCTCAAGATCATTACATCATCAGTCTGTTTTCCTGAAGGAAATGTACATATGTAATCGAAAAACATAAGTACATGGCGAGATTCGAACCCAGGACCTGCAGACAAGTGCTTAAACCCAGAACCACTGATGCTCTTACGAATTTAGAGCTTGACTTCTTGCATAACAACGACCAATGTTAACTAAATCAAAAGTACCATCATGGGGTGCATGATACCGATATGTTTATTGCTTGACGCATTGACACCCAATTGAATGTGTCATTCTGACAGTTGGGGAGAGAATGGCGGGAAACGCTGTCAAATTTGACATTTTAATGTCGCGTTTTATTAAATAGAAACTAATCAGTTTAATGTTATATAGATTAGTTAAATATATTAGCGGTTGTCGCAAGTCCGACAACGAGAGTACAAAAAACAAAATAAGTAGACTGTGTGTTCTTCCAGACTATGTTCTATATGTATGTCAAATTTCAGCTAGATCGGTTCAGCCGTTACCTTCCAAACAAGCATCTAAATATTCGCCTTTATAATACTACTAAGAAAGTACAATTTTTTAAAGCGAGGTACTAAATAGTACGTTTTTAATCCAGTTTTTTGGTACTAGGTACAATAATAATAATATACGTTAGGGTATATCCGCCATCTTGACTCTCACGTTACTTGATATGTTTAAAATAAATATCAAGACCTCGGTTGTAGTGATAAAATTTACGTAATTAATACGGCGCCCTTTCACGCGAAGAAAGTTGTAAAAACATGTAACAGACTGACCAAATTTTACCATTTTACATAGGTTTTTACCAAATATTGAATACTATAAAGTAATTTATGATTTATTTAAAAAACATTTTGTTTTTAAAATTCAATATCAAATACCCACGAAAACATGATAAACTGTCATGGCGTCTTCTGTGACGTCACGCCGTGTTGCAGAATAAAATAGCGTCTCTGTATATTTGTTGTTGTACTCAATATGGAATTGTTGTACTGAATTCTAAACTATGAAATAACTATGACAATGGCGCCATTCAACGCGTGACGTCACATTCTGATTGGCATTTCGTTTCACTTGAACGTAAAATTAAGACGATTTTTATTTCTAAACATATTTTTAATCCTAATAACTAGATGAAAGTACACAGGCATTTTTAAAACTGGTATGTAAATAATTTCTTTTTTTTAAATAGCTTTTTTCTATTGTTACAGACGAGGAATAAAACTACGTCAGCTGACCGACGGCGGCCATCTTGTTCAAGTAATTTATTCACCAGATGGCATTATACAAGATTGTGAATATCTTTCCGATATCAAAACAACTAGAAACTTTTTAAAAACATTAAGAAAAGAATTAAAACTGGCATTAGAAGAGCAAACTTATAAAATTTTAGAGAAAAATGACAATGAAGACGAAAAATTTTACCGCCATTTTGGTAATGTCACTTTGAGGTTATTAAAAGGTAATGAAAAATTACCTACAGATATTGCGAATTGGTTGGATTACGACAGATTGAAAATGGAATGTTTGGAAAGACATGAAGAGTTAACATTTTTGATGTCAAATAGAAATAAAATTGGAGAGGAAGTATTAACAAGGTAAATAATAATATTTAATATAAAAATAAGTTATACGCTTTTTTATTAATTTTAAAATTTCAAGCAAACGTCAAAAATCTTACTGAACTGTGTTGCCATAAAACAAAATATTTTTTAAAATTTAAATTAGTAGTTTTAAAATTAATTTTTATTTTTGTTATCGATATAATTTTGTTATTAAAGCGTATAACTTTATAAACATTGTATAATACGATAAAGTTATCTGGCCACTTGGGTATAAGATTTCCTAAACACCTGAATACATTTTCCAACAGAACTAATAATCCTACTCTTACCGGGCCAAATAAGCTTATCACACTTTATGTTAAATAAATGAATGCACCCTTTTATTATCTATGGTTCATTTTATCTCACAGGTTACTTAACTCTTCACAATATCTTTACGACAATGCAAGGACTTCTTTTTCCATCGACATTTATTTCTCTTTATCAGTCATTTTGTGACTAACCAGCAATATTGGGTTTATAAAGATTTTATTATATCTAATTTATTGTAAAAATATTATCTTCTTGGTTTAACTCATGATACACTCGAAACTGGATAAGCGAGAGTCTAAGGGATGGTGATATTTGACTAGCTTATAGAGGATAACAGTGGTAGAGCCCGCTTTAACATCTTCGCACGAATTGTCCCGGCTCGCCCGGTGAAATAGCACGACCACACAGAAGACAGGCGTCAAGTGGAAGCAATTCCGCGTTTCATCTGATGAGCGTGCGTCCCGGAGGCCTTATATAGTCCTCTTTCCCTTCCCACCCTCTTTCTTATAGAAGTGAAAGTGGACTTTCCGGATGAGAGGATGCATGGGAAGGAAAAATATTTTCTCTCTGTGCATCCTCTCCTCCGTCGATTAAAGGTAGGCAACGCATATGCAATTGCGTATGTCTATGGGCAACGGTCACTTCGCTATTTCAGCGATTTCAAGTGACCGCTCGCTCGTTTGCCACCTACTGATATAAAAAAAGGGTCCTTTCTAAAACAAGTGTCTCGCTTATAAAGGGCGTCCGTCCAGGACTGGACAATGACTCGCTTATAGAGATTTCTCGCTTAACCCGGTTCGACTGTATTTATTTACAAATGAAAAAGTCAGTCAATATCACGACGTAAAAACTATTTAGAAGATATTATTTAAATGTGTATTTATAAATAGAACGAAGACGTCCGAGACTTCTTCCGCCGGAAATTAAAAAAAACTTAGTAATCTATATTCTTCCAGACTATGTTCTACATCTATGCCAAATATCAAGATCCATTAAACCGTTCTAGAGATATCTTCTAACAAACATCCATACATCTAAACTTTCGCATTTATAATATTAGTAAGGTTTCGCAAATAAAAAAGGAACCCTATTTTATTACTTTCAAGTGACAGTACTATAAGATTTTAAACGTACCATACCATATAGATTATGATCTAGTAATTAAAAACGTAAAAAAAATAGTATAGTAAATAATACTACGTACTAGCTACGCTAACCTTCAATCAAATGTCTCTATCTTGGTACATTTTACCGTTCATCAAATATTACCTATTTGTGCGCATGTCAAAGTTCTATCTACGAAATAAACTTTGGTACTACTAATAGTTATAATGAATGTATTTAAACCTACCAATAACACGAGATTTTTCTATAATAGCAACACTGACATTCTCAGAACTCCGTAAACCGGGTACAATAATTTCATAACCTCTAACATCCATTGCATGCAATTTGAAATCCTACCAAAACTAACTAAAATCTAACTCTAGGTCTAGAAGATCGTTCAGGGAGAATTTTATAATGCCCGGAACGAAATGGTGCGGAGCTGGTCAGTTAGCGAAAAGGTACAACGAACTAGGCGACGATAGTAACGAAGACATGTGCTGTAGGGCCCACGACAATTGCAGGGCCAACATCGGCGCCTTCAGAAAGCGCTTCGCCTACTTTAACTATAGGCCGTATACTATCTCGCATTGCCGTTGCGATAGGAGGTTTGTTTTTTTTTGTTTTTTTGGTTGGGAAAATCTACCGATTTTGGTAGTTTTTTTTGGGTTGGGTTTTGGTGGTGGTGGCTTTGGATGGGTTCGGATTGTTTTTGTGTTTGATTTTTACGGTAAAAGGATTAAAAAATTTCTTGTCACTTAAAGTTTTTAAAGTGAAATTACAATAAAACCTCTTTATTGAATTAACAAGAATAGATATTTGGAATAATTCGGTTCTTTTATAAACTTTATTTGTTAATTAATATCAAAATTTACATGTCAAAAACTGGCTGTTAAAGTTTACTTTTGTTTTTTTTTATTTACTTTTTATGTCGTCTAGATCTGAACTCGTCCAAGGCGATATTATTTTAACTAGCAACCCCACATTCCTAAAACTTTTAACGATCAACGGCTTTTCCCATTTATTACGGGATTGAGGAAAATTACATAATTATTTTTGGTTTTAGTAACATATTATTTAATTTTGGGTTTTTCTAAATTTAAATAAATTAATTGCTTCCTTATAATTCATTGTATATAATGACATAAATAATATTTATTTCTTTCTCTTTTACTAAGAGAATGAGTGGGATGGCAACACATTCCAAGTGTACAGACAACGTAAAGTAACAAAAACATAAAGCCATCAAGGATCCATTAAATAAATCTACATTTATTTAACCTTAGGTTCTTGGTAAAGATGGTCATAAGTGATAATCTGGTCCCCTTTATTGTGATACTAAATCATAAACTTTTAATGTCCAATCAACGTCACAAACTAAAAATATTCCCACGAACTATCTTTAAAATTGTCAGACATATATTTGTCTCTGTTTTTTCAAAGAGAATTTAAGGGACGACATGTGTCACTATGGTCGTATTAAAACCAACAATATCTGACCCGGTGAGCATAAGTTACATTATAATAGCTACCCCTACTGGGTCAGCATTGACTATAGCTTAGTCTTAACTTAGGGTTGGCTCCTTTCCCTTCAGTGGGGACCTATAGTGAGCTGATGATAAGCTTACTGCCGCTCTCTGTCAACTTCAAATAAGTGTCATAACTTTTCGTACTACAGCTGTCATGTCATGTTCTGTCACAGAAATGGATAGGAAAGTAATGCCTCTCTCACCGGCTTAGATATACCAATTTGATTATGTAGTCACTAGCTGTCGCTCGTAACTCCATTCGCGCTGGAAAAAAAAGTTAATTAGTAGCCTATGTTCTTCCAGACTATGTTCTACGTTTACGCCTATTTCATCGTGATCCGTTGCACCTTTCTGCAGATACCTTCTAACAATCCATCCATCCAAACATTCACATTTATAATATTAGTAACATACAATGCGTACGTATACATGCCTTCGTTCGCGGTACCGGCTGTCTCTTCTAGCAGTAATTTTAACATATTAAATATATTACTGTACTTGTGAGAATCGTTAAAATATTATTATAACATAAATTTAACATCAGCTTGATCCCTTTTATTAAACAAATATCTCTACTTTCACATCGACCACGATATAAAGATATCAGATCTCCGTAGTCGGTAATTAGCGGTACCATAGACAACTTTTATTTATTTTCCTTCCCTAAGTGCGCAATAAAGTAATAAAATCCTGTGATCTATGGTGCATACGTTGACGCGTCGACTTTATAGCTCAATCTGATTCTATGACCAATAACGATTATTATTTACTACCATAAAATGTCGGTGGTCTTAGTACTGGCAACATTTACAAAAGAAGTCATTGCATTGTCGTTCGAAAAAAAAATGTTTTAAAAAATACTGGCCGCAATAAAAAAATAAACTTCGACAGAAAAAAGCGCGACGCTATGGAGTTACTACGCGTGCCCGGTACAAAATGGTGCGGTAAAGGATTCTCAGCGACACATTATTCCCAACTTGGAGGTTATACACGTACTGACAGATGCTGCCGAGTACACGATTTAAGGTGTCCATTTTGGATTGGCGGTATGGAGAAGAAATATGGACTTTACAACTGGCGAGTGAATACATTAATGCATTGTCGATGCGATGAAAGGTTCGTATAGAAAAACTGCAACTAACATAAGCATGATTATTGCTTTAAAGCACTTTAGCCCACAATCTGTCCAGACCATTAAACTATTTCAAGTTACGACAAGTTGTTAGTTATCGTTAGAGTTGAATTTGTAGTAACGATTCAAGTATTGTTAGTACATTTTTCGTTTTCACAACTTGCAACATTTGATTTTCGATTGTCTATTGTTGTTTTAGATAGAAGCACCGTAAAAAAAAATATTCCAATTTTAAATTTTATATTTTTAATTCGAACTTTATTTTTTTATTGCCTGCCAGTATTTTTTATTTTATCTTTATTGCTTATTACGTGTTGCTTTTGTTGTTGTGAATGTATTAAGGGTTAAACATTTTTTATAAATATTAATAGCAATAATTTAAATCGTTTTTTTCTGCTATAATTATATGTTAGGCGCTTGATCACAGCAGTACTATTTTTAGAAGACAGAGTCGGTTTTAATTGTGAAATCAAATTATTCTATTAAAATGTATTATAAGCTATCATACAATCTGACACGACTTTGTGTACTCTCTAGAGACATTATAAAGGTAGTGCCAGTCACAAAGAGGTGTGCCAGGATAATTTATGAGCACCAATTAGTTCGAACTGATATCTATCGGATTTTTTATAATTGTCCCCTTTAGAACAATGAAAGGTGTGGAGCCGATAGCTATAACAAATATTTTAAAATATATTAACTGTCACGTAAAACTTAAAAAGAAGTAATTTCTTTAGTTCTGTTTAATAATTTATTAAATTTTTATGGTGGTAAATAAATAAATTCATTACAGTATTAATAAACACCAAATCGCTTTATTTGAGTTCTTATATTAAATATTTATGTCGCGCGTTTTACAATTTTCTTGTGTAATATTACAATTCTGTACATTCACTTTATATTATAGATTTATCACACTAATATTTCTTCTTTTATCAAACCCAAATAAGCATTATTTTAACGTAAATTGTGTAACATATAACTTAAAAAAAATATTAATATAAAAAAAGATTACATCTAAGCCACTCCATAACTAACTATGTTCTAATACATATCTTTTTCCGACGACAGGGTTGTACTTTTTTTTACATTTATTTTCATTTATACTTATAAATTTATTTTTATTAGTTTTTTTTTTCAACATACACTGAGGTCTCAATTAACTTGGTATGGTGATTACAAGAACATTTGGGGTCCTTAAAAGATATATTGTACTGAATCGTGCCACTAATCTATTGTAGATTGTATACGTACGTAAGTCGGATTTGTAATTGTTTATCTCCACTAGCTTCGCCCGCGACTTCGTCCGCGTGAAATACCGTCTTTGGGTATCATTTTAATTATATAGGCTACTTATTTTACTAAAACTCTCTTGTCTCAAGGTGCCTCCATTTAATGGAGGTTGGCAGTCAGCTCAGTGAACTTTCGCCGATCTTGTACCAAGCGAAATAAATGTTCCACGCTGGTAACATTCGTTCATTCCTTGATATTTCGCAACCACGATTTCTATATAACAACAAAACATATTGAACTCACAAAACAGTTACACAAACTTATTTTTTATAAATCCTGAATGTCATATTTATATCAAATTAACTGCCTACAAAATTTCAAGCTTCCAACTGTAAAAGTGACGACATCCATACAAATTACCGACCCCTTACAACCCTTTTTTCTCGTTAAAAGTAGTCTATCTCCTTCCCCAGGTTTTAGACTATCTGTGTTTTGCGTGAAATAAGAACAAACAGAGTTACTTTCGCATTTATTATATAATATTAGTAAAGAAGTAAAGATTATTAGAACATCGGTGGCTCTGATATTTCGGTTCGAATCCCACTATGTAATATGTTTTTACATACATATGTACATTTATCCGACGTTACGGTGAAGGAAAACATCGTGATGCACATATCTGATAGGAAATTCAAAGATATGTGAAAACACTGGGTCAGCATTGACTATGACCTAGTTAACTTAGGATAGGCTCCGAGCTTAGTGAGGATGTACAGTGACCTGATGATGAATCTCTTTAAATGCATCATAACTTTGGTTAGAACTGTTCCAAAGGTTCGTCTTACTAATATTATAAATGCGAATGTTTAGATGTTTGTTAATAAAATATCTCCAGAACGGTTGTATAGATAGCGATGAAATTTGGCATCAACACAGATCATAGTCTGGAAGAACATAGACATATGTCAATTCCGGGCGAACAGAGTCACGGGCGAGAGTTAGTATAAAACTAATCGAATTTAAATAACCCATTAACACAAAAAAGGGATCAACGCGTAGATTTTAAATAAATGATACTGGTATATTTAAAAAAAAATCAAGTTGTAGAGTATCGTTCGAACCCATCTTTGATTTTTATCTGTGGTTTGAAGATGCTAAGAATCTTTATAGCTGGTAAAAAAATCAGGCATTCGTATAGTGTTGAAACATCTAGTTAATTTTACTAATATTATAAATGCGAATGTTTAGATGGATGTTTGGAGGTCCCCACAAGGGCTGAACGAATCTCGATAAAATTTGGCGTAGATATTGAACGTAGTCTGGAAGAACACATAGGCTACTAATTAGGTTTTTTTTTAGACGAAGTCGCGGGCGACAGCTACTTACATGGCTTTTATAGATAACAAAATCACATTATTTTTAGTTTATATATTTCGTAATATTGAAACAAGTATTTAATTATATAAACAAAAAAGTAATGAGATTGAATGTGGATGGCTACAAGGGTAGAGGAAGACCAAAAAAAGTATGGAATGACTGTGTGAAAGAGGATATGCGTAAGAAGGGGGTAGACTCGGATATGACGGCTGATAGAGATGTATGGAGGAGTAGTACATGCTGTGCCGACCCTCGATAGGGATAAGGGTAGGTTGATGATGATTGAAACAAGTATTTAGAAAAATAACGTTTTTAAGCGCTAATAAATTTATAACCTCAAAATAAATTTAACAAAAATTATAACGTAATATTTATATGTTACTAATATTACTAATGAGAAAGCTTAGATGATCCTTTAGAAATTTGTCATACATATAGAACATAGTCTGGAAGAACATATAGACTATTAATTAAGTTTACTTCAGCTACTTATGTATATCATAAAATAATCTTATACAGTACCGTCCAAAACGACAGATAAATCCACCCTAACAAAATTCATCGCTTAACAAAAGAAAAGAACCTTTCCGTTCCGATTAACAAAGGTAATAGATATCATATGACAAAGAAAACATCCCCTACACCTTACCACCCTTATTTGACGTTAATAATTTATGTATTGTCAGAAAACGTAGTTAACCTCAAAAAATCACGTTACTCACACATTATAAATCCTACGAAGCGTGCTGATAAGTGTAAAGAGAAGATGGCGGACGCTTCCCGCCTATTGACAGTTCGACAGCTGTTATGGCGCGGTTTTTATTTTTTTAATTTTAAATGATTATAAAAATATATGTAAAAAGTTGAATTATAAATCGCATGAAAGCAATTGTGACGTAAATATTAAAAAAAATAATTATTAAAATTATTTTTCGAAATTTTTTTTATTTCGTACTAGCTGCCAGCAACTCCGTCCGCGCGGAATTAAAAATAAACATAATTAGTAGCGTATATGTGTTCTTACTTATTACTAATATTATAAATGCAAATGTATAGATGGATGGATGGATATCTATAGAAAGGTTGAATGGATCTTAATGAAATTTGGCATAAATATACAACATAGTCTGGAAGAACACATAGCTAATTCAGTTTCTTTTTAATTCCGTGCAAACGGAGTCGCGGTCAACAGATACTTTTTGAATTTGGAACTTTTATGTCGCACACGTTTTTATTCAAGGTTATCAAGAATATTTTTGTAAAATTCCTCGTTTAAAAACCGAAGTGCAGTTAATAAAATCCTTGAAGACATACAAGTCGAGTACACCTGTTTACTCTGTGCTTTCCGCGTCATTACGCGCCCATTCAGCCGCGCGCGATTTTCGTATTTCGAACGTCTTTCAAGATGGCGGCGGAGCTGTCGAATTGAAGCTTGTTTTTTTTTAAAGGAATTTGATAAGAGAAATGTTCTCTTTTATACTTGAGTGGAAAAATGAAACATTAAAAAAAAGTGTATCTAAATTTACAACTGTAGATAATTCAACGGTATAATATCTTTTAAATAAAAAAAAAATAAAGATGTCAATGGCTTTGCAACAATGTCACTAAGAAACTAAGAAGCATCATTAAACAATGTTGCCAGCTACAAATTACATCGTAAAACATAATATAAATAATTATTTTCACAAAGAAAATATCTGAAAAGTTAATCGAAATCAAACAAAGAACCAACTAACCGTCCAACAATTATTTTTCTTTCCTTCAAAGAACGATAAAGGCATACGGGCTGAAACAAAACTACAAACTCCTTGGAACAAAACTCCTTGCTGACCGGAGCGTTTGGCTAACGAGTGAAAAAAAAAAACAAAAGTCGTTCTGCCATTTTTGTATTTTCACTAATTCTTTTTCGGTGGTAATCCCAGCTTTTGTTCTGAGGGCCCGCATCGAGTCGATGTTTGCCACTTGCTACTGTAACTAAGCCACTTATGGTTACACGGCCGATAGAATAGTGATGTTACATAATTATATCGATATCGATATTAATTTATTGGTATTCTTTTGTCCACAATTTATTACTGTACTTGAAACTAATAAAAGAACTAGCTTTCACTTAAAATGTAGTCCGCGCGAAATTAATAAAAAAACTGAATTAGTAGCCTATGTGTCCTTCCAGGCATCTATCGCATCTCCCAGCATTCTACATGTTATTTCATCAAGATGGGTTAAACCGTTCTGGAGATACATTCTAACAAACATCCATCCATATAAACATACGCATTTATAATATTAGTAAGGTAACGATTGAGACGTTTTTTTAATGTAATATTATAAATAAGAATGTTTAAATGGATGGATGGATGTTTGTTGGAAGGTATTTCCAGAACAGTTCAACGGAACTTTATGAAATTTGGTACAGATGTAGAACACAGAGTGGAAGAACGCATAGGTTACTTAATTCATTTAATGTTTTTTAATTCCTCGCGGATAGTGTCGCGGGCGACAACTAGTAGTTGTTAAATTTCAAATCATCTGATATTTTATAAATATTTTTTTCCAAATCTATCGATATACGTTTTGTACATCACTAAAGAAGCTTGACCAGAACTTTGCCAAATGAAGCGAAAGAGCGGGCGAAAATCCCGTCTCGGAATCACAGAGTAATGCTAACGTAGAAGTTACATTATCCAATAACTATTTTTTTTCAAAAAGCGGTCCATTTTAAAATTATAAAATACTGTTTTTTTAATATTTAGTAATGATGAAAGAGTTTTTAGTAAAAAATTTAATAAAAAAGACTTTTGATTACATACATTCAAATCGGAACAGAAACTCCTAAGAGAATGCAATGTTACAACCATATGTCCATACTAAAATTCTCAAAAACAATCCTATATATAAAATTCTCGTGTCACAATTTTCGTTCCCATACTCCTCCGAAACGGCTTGACCGATTCTTATGAAATTTTGTGAGCATATTGAGTAGCTCTGAGAATCGGACAACATCTATTTTTCATCCCACTAAATGTTAATGGTAGTCCACCCTTAAATTTTTTATTTTTTAGACAAATACTCGGACGGAGTCGCGGGCGACAGCTAGTATAGTTATAAACATTTAAAATTCTCATACTACTATTGACAAGTTTAAAGTAAGAAAAAAACATCTTACGATTTCGTTCACAATCCACTCTATTCGTCGATTACTCTATGACAACATACGTCAAAGAGTATAAACCGCTATAAGGCGTCTCGTTAAGTGCTAGAGGCTTTGTCAGCCGTCGGTAATCCGCAAGCCTCTCCCAAAAGCTGGGAATTGACGTTCGAAATTCGAAAAAGTCAAGAAAAGAGAAATAGGTTCATTATTTTGTACTAATTCCGATATTGGTATAGACCAGTGGTTCCCAAACTTATTTTGTCTACTGCCCACTTTGAGAATAAATATTTTTTAACGCCTTCATATTTTCACATATTTAAAAACCGCTATAACTTCAAATTAAATTAATTAATTATTGTGACATATATATGTATATTAACGGAGAATTGTAAAGGAAACTTTTACTATAACCCGCAACTTGAGACCTGCAACACCCATATTATCGCCCGCTTTGGGAAAGACTGGTATAGACCAACAAAGATAACTAACAAAACCTATGTGTACTTCCAGACTATGTTCTACGTCTATGCCAAATTTCATTAAGATTCGTTTAGCCGTTAGAAATATCTTCTAACAGACATCCATTTAAACTTTCGCATTTATAATAGTCAAATTAATATTACGTTTTTAAGTATGTTTAGATGGATGGATAGGTATCTCCAGGACGTGTGAACAGATCTCGATGAAATTTGGCATACACATAGAACATAGTCTGGTAGAACACATAGGCTACTTTTTTTAATTCCGCGCAGACAGAGTCGCGGGGGATAACTAGTCAATAATATAATAGTGTGCATATAATAGCGTTGTATATCAGATGATGCAACGTAAGCGCCCTCTATTTTCATCGCTGCGTTTGACAGCGCGCCATTGAAGTTATGGAGTCTGCATTTATTGCCAGCCATTGCTATTTTACGTTCAGAATAAAGTATTATTTTGTTATCTGTGAAAATTATATATATTACTAATATTATAAATGCGAATGTTTAGATGGATGGATGTTTGTTAGAGGTTATCAGTACGGCTGCATAGCTCTCTATGAAATTTGACATAGAACACAATCTGGAAGAATACATAGGCTACTACTACTCAGCCATGAGACGCCCACTGCTGGGTATAGGCCTCCCCCAAAGATCGCCACGATGATCGATCTTGTGCCACCCGCATCCAGGACGTAGGCTATTAACCCTTAATTCGACGAAAATTTTCGTATCAAAATAAACTGTTTGTTTAAAGTCATACTTACGTAATTTTCTCTAAACTAGTTCAGTAGATTTTTTTTTATTAGTTGTTCGTCACACTGGACACCATCGAATTAAGGGTTAATTAAGTTTTTTTAGTACCGCGCGGACGGAGTCGCGGGTGACACCGAGTATCCCATATTCATTTTATTAATATTATAAATGCGAATGTTTAGATAGATGGATGTTTGTTTGAAGGTATTTCAAGAACGGATTCATGTATCTGGCTAAATTTTGGCACAGTTAGAACATAGTCTGGAAGAACACATAGACAATTTAGTTTTTTTTTTAGGTACCACGCGGACGGTATCGCGGGCAACTGCTAGTATCTCATATTAATCATCTATATATTAAAATTTTGAATTGATTACGATCAAACAAACACACATAATAAAAATCACTTGAGAGGGCAATTTTCCCGCCAATTTATGATCTAAACGTCATAAAATGGCGGGAAATGATGACAGCCGGCGCCGGCAGTAAAAATGGACATTTAAAGGACAAAATTGAAGATTTCTTTGTCTGTTAGTTTTATGTATAAGATATAACCACAAAAATGTAAAGACGACAAGTGCAATAATGTAATTTTAGTAGAGGTAAGTGTGGATGGATGGATGTTTGAGTAAAGATATCTCCGGAACGGCTGTATGGATCTAGCTGTAATTTGGCATCGATGTAGAACATAGTCTGGAAGAACACATAGGCTACTAACATTTTTTATCCCGCGCCGACGGACAGCTAATTTAAAAATAAATTGGTATAGAAAACAGATTAAAAATTAAATATTGCTATTAGTCCTTCAAAAAATTACATTGTTTCATACAATCATCAGTTTTCTTTAAAATGTAAAAAAAAGTCTGAAAAAATACTATATTTATACCTTTTTCGGATTTTTTCAAAATAGTTTTGGCATTTTTAATTTTTTTACTGGCAACCCTAAAAACTCGCATCGGCTTTTCAAGAAGTAACGCGAAGAGATGAGACAGATTATATTAATACTTATTGGTTATAATTTGACTTTTATCGTATCATTTTATTAAAGCTTTAAAATAATGATAGCCTTTTTAGATGGATTGCATGTTTTTTTTATTATCTTTTTTATTGTGCTTTTTATTGGATATTTCAGTCAGCGTTTTTTTCTATTTAAGTACATAGAATAATGTTATAATTTGTTTACTTCAAATGTAAAGTAGAAAGAGAAGTTTTAACTTATAAAGTTAAGTCTAACTGTGAGTTTCTAAGACTACAATTATCAGTTTAATTTGTTTTACGATATATTTATTAAGGTCTTAAAAAAACTAAAGGAACGTTTATCAAAATTATTAACATATTTCTAGACATTTGCGTCCCGGAGGCCTAATTTAGTCCTCTTTCGCTTCCCACCCTTTTCTTTTAAGGAAAGGATGGGAAGTGGAAGTGGACTTTCCGGATGAGAGGATGCATGGAAAGGGAAAATATTTTATTTCTGTGCATCCTCTCCTCTGTCGATTAAAGGTAGACAACGCATATGCAATTGCGTATGTCTATGGGCAACGGTCACTTCGCTATTACAGCGATTTCAGATGGCCGCTCGCTCGTTTGCCACGTATCATAAAATAAATATTTTAGTTGTTTTTTTTTGATTCCAGGTTCCGGGCATGTCTAAAACTCGCCGATACATCGGTATCCAATATGGTTGGCAAATTATTTTTCAATGTGGTACAAACGAAATGTTTCATTCTGAAACCTGTTAAAATGTGCATCCAAAGATCCTGGTGGGGCAAATGTTTGAGAAAAGGTTACCAAAAGCAAGCATTCTTAAGAGATAATTTACCATATTGAATAGTCCAACTGATATTGAGAGGGGCGCCACTATCGCTGGGAATCGAACAATCTTTCTGTTAGAAAACAATAAAGCGTCAATAGCCTAATGGTTAAGGATACGGATTCCCGATCACGAGGTCGGGGGTTCGGTTCCCTCCATTCGACTATTGTCGTAAACCATATCCTAGCACAAGTCTAGAGCTTAGTTGGAATGATTAAAGAAATATTAGTAAATTTACAAAAAAAAAATTTTAAAAAAATTTAAAAAAAATATGTTAAACCTATTTACTGTGGGTTTCTGATATCAAAATCTCCGTTTAAAACATATCCTGTTTTGTCAAAGATATGTTTTATACAGAGATTTTGATTTCAGAAATCAGCTGTTAGACGTAGAAATTTACAGAATGACAGTACTAAGAGGATATTGTCTTTGAAATTGTAAAGCTCTAATGGAGCTATTTTAATATAATTTTATTTTACAACGGGATAGATTTTCTCAGTCTATACATAGCCGCAATACGCCATGTCTATGGTATTTGAGTGTTGCTATAAGAAAAACAGTAATGCAGTTTTTCGGGTAATTTTGTGTAAATGTGAGTGTGTGTCTCGGAGCCTACCCTAAGTTAGGTGATTAGGCCATAGTCAACCACAGGCCAAGTGCAGTGACTTCACACATATCTTTAAATTTCTAAATATGTGCATCACGATGTTTACCTTCACCGTAACATCGGATAAATGTACATATGTAAATCGGAAATGGAAAAACACATTGGTACATGGCGGGATTCGAACCCAGGACCTGCAGATTGCAAGTCAAGTGCATGACCACTGAGCTACCGACGCTCTCTATTATTAGCATATATATTTATATAAATATTAAATTAATTTTATTTAAACTGCAATTTATTTTTATATAATTTTAAACGAATTTTCTCTATGTTATGTTTTAAATGCAAAATGTCAGTATGTAAATAATGTATTACATAGAAAATTAATATTATTTATCTTATTTACTATAAATATAAAAAAATAGTGTTACTATTAAGTAAAATAATTTAATAATAATTTCACACATTTATTCACATCAAATATGTGGTCTTTGAAGATAACCTAAAGACTATTCCATACAAGTTTAAAGTTGAAACGACAGTATTTGCTACACTTTGTTTTTGCACAATGGTTTTTTTCTTGTAATCAATGAAAAATCACGGTTATTAAGAAAAATGTAAGAATAGAGTTACGTAGTTTAACTTCTGGGTAAGTTTCTGATAGTGAAAAAAATATTCCGAATAATAACTGTCGGTTTCTGACAAATCTCTGTATTAAACATATCGACATCTTTGAAAAAAACAGATTATCTGTTTTCAATAGGGATTTTAGTCTTAGAAACTCACATTTACAGTCCTTACCTGTGTTAGTTCATACAGAAATAGGAAATGACATAAAATATATGACAAGAGAATCATATTTTGACACCTTTATGACATTTACATGATGGCGCTACTGAGCTATCATAATTTTAGTTTGATACCCACCGCGTCAAATAAGTTTATCGGTCTGACACTAGACAAGACATGACAAGACTATTCACTATCCAGCGAGGTTAGGCAAGTGCATTCGCTACAAAGCGATTCTATAACCAACTTCAAAAATGTATGGAACTGACGACAATCACGTGACTTATTCGTATTTAATTCGATATGGAATCGCTTCTTAATATTTTCGTACTAAAATAAAAAATATTTATAGCATAATCAATAATACAAAAATCCTGGCATGAGGGCGCTGCAATCACTTTCTAATGTTTATTTAGTTTCATCATCATCAGCTCACAATACGTCCCCACTGAGGGGCTTGGAGCCTACATAGTCAACCACATGCCAAGTGCAGTGACTTCACACATATCTTTAAATTTCTTCTCAGATATGTGCAGCATCACGATGTTTTCCTTCACCGTAACATCAGATAGATGTATATATGTAAATCGGAAATGGAAAAACACATTGGTACATGGCGGGATTCGAACCCAGGACCTGCAGATTGCAAGTCAAGTGCTTGACTCCTGAGCCACCGACGCTCCTAAATTAGTTTCATATTTCTCTGTTTGGCGCGGGTTTTTGTATTTTGGTTAAGCTTAGTTTATTAAATAAAAAAAAATTGTCTATGGCATAATGTATTTAGTCTGTAACTCGAAGTTCCTGTTTTTGACAATATTTTTAGGTTATTTATGTCTATTTAAAAATGTTTATAAATATGTACTTATTAGATTTAAATAATTGTAAAAGATATTATTGTAAATTATCTTTCGTAATAATTTAAATGAATAGATTTAAAATTTGAACTGATATATAAACACGGCTAAACACTCACGTATATACGTCCGGTGGCGGCACCGTATAGTTTCGAGCCCATCGGGGGCCCTTCATCAGGATGAGTGGTACGTTTTGTGCAACATCAACATCGTCGACGACGCCGGCGCACGCCGCGCCCCCCGACCCATCAAGACGCGCCCTAAGAGCGCAGGCGCGCAGTGAGCTGAGGGCCGCGTCCGCGAAATAATACCAGTACCACTCATCCTGATGAAGGGCCCCCGATGGGCTCGAAACTAATCGGTGCCGCCACCGGACTATACGTGAGGGTTTAGCCGTGTTTATATATCAGTTTAGTATAATGTCTCACGAAAGTTTAAATAATTTAATAGATTTAAAATTTATTAACATACAGTTTTTTTTTATAAATTGTCATCTCAATTTATGCATTTTTGACACATTATTGTCCAAAAGAAAAAATTAAATGACACAATTTAAAAAGAAAAAATTTTGAGGTTAATTCTTCAATGTTTTGTTTTGAAATTTAATTTTCTTGTACAGTATTTTAATTCGTACAAATCTTTTTTAGATGATAAAAATAGATTTATAAAATTGTAATTAATATTTAAAAGCAATAGAATTGGTTGTGTTTTGTGATAAAATATTTATATATTTTAAACTATTAACAAAAATTTCCCGCTAAATATTTAAGAACGAAGAGGGCGTACATAAATTACGTGAGGTGTTCAGGGGGGGGGGGGGTCGAGTCAAATATCACGCTATTTTTTTTGGTTGAAACGAAAAAAAAAGGAAAAGCATTTTTTTTTCTTTTTACAATAACAATCCAACGCGTTTACGTAAGAAACTCACATTTTGAAAAATCTCACACGTGATTGGGGGATGGAGGGTTTGAATAAAATCTCACGACATCCCACCAGGGGGGGAGTCGCAGAAAATTAAAAAAAACCACCTCACGTAATTTATATACGCCCCCAAAGTAATATCAAAAAAAACTTTTTCGATTTTCTAATCTGTAGATTTTCAAATCTTTAAACTGTAATATAGATTTTAAAAGTAGTATACTAAATTGATATCAAATTACTAGTTCATCTAGGCTTTCTGAGACTAAAATATCAGTTAAAATTATTGTTAACTCTGTTTTTGTCAAACAGGGATGACAATATGTTTTAGAGAATTTGGTCTCAGAAACCAACGATAAATCTCTTTAACTATTAGATATTTATGTGAATAGACTTATGTAAAAGTTGTTAAATAAATTTCGCTTCATTACAATGTCTACGAATGAAATAAAAAATTTAATAATAAAGTCTTCCTCGCCTTTGACATGAAACAATAATTTCTACTAATGCCATCTAGTGTTGGTTTGTATAATGTTTTTTACTAAACATTTGTACCAAAAGATGGCGCTGTATTAAAAAGGGATTAAACAATTCATTTATTTAAACAAATAAAATTACTACATAACTTACTAAGATTATAATAAAACAGCAAGAACTTTGATCATATTTATTTATACATTCTGAACCCTTGTAAAAATTTATTAAAATACCTATACCTCATAGTTAAAATTCAAACTATCAAAGTTTTGCTTTGATTCTTACAATTTCATCTAAAAATTCCACAATATATTTTGCCAATCTTTCAGGATTAGTAAAATGGACGTCATGTCCGCCATCTACAGCCACAACTTTGAAATAATTCGTATTCTTAGTAAGATCTGATATTAATTGTTTCACTAAATCTTTAGCTTGAGTATATCCTCCGTCAGACTGGTTTGCAGAAATAAAAAGTGTCGGGGGACAATTTTGCGAGAAAAGGCTATAATAATAATCTATAGAACTGAATGTAGGAGCCAAAATCTTCTCTCTTTTATCCCAAGAAAGCCTGTAAATTAATAAACGCATTAAGTAATAAAGTCTTGTAAAAATGTCGAGACCAAAAGTTTAAAAATTGCTGGACAGCGCCATCTATCACCGAGGAGAATCACTAATCTAAATAACGCCATCTAGTAGCAAATGGCAAAAACGTTTCAGTGATGACATCTATATTTAAAAAAGTAAACTACATTTTCTGTTCCAATTAGAATTACAATTGTTAATTAAAAGCCTTTTTAAAGTGATTGCTTTGTTTAAAATTAGAATATTTTTCTTACTTGTATTTATCATCTCCTATTTTCTTTAAATTTCTCGATAAAATCAACTCGGCCTGTTGTTTTGTCATATTTCTTGCTTTCATCACTGCTTTTGTCGCTGATTCTTTACTGAATACACGATTGTCATTATTAATACTGAAAAATAACTATATTTATTAATAAAAAATAAAAAAAATACTCCAAACAGTAAAAAAATCAAATGGAACAATGAAACAGGACAAACATTACTGTACTGATTACATTGCCTAGACCTGTTTTGTCAGAAAAAATATAAAACTTAGTTGCACATAGAAAATAACATCCAATACAAGATCTTGTGAGGAGGGACAAAATTCTAACTTAAATCTTACTAATATTATAAATGCGAATATTTAGATGTATGTTTGTTTGAAGTTATCTCCAAAACGGTTGAACGGATCTTGTCAAAATTTGACATAGATGTAGAACATAGTCTGAAAGAACACATAAGTTACTAATTCAGTATTTTTTCAAGCAGACGAAGTCGCAGACAACAGCTAGTAGGTAAAATTTCTATGGTTTTAATTATTTATGTATTAGAGTAGACAATATCTACAGACTCTTCAACTTCTTTTTTTCTTATCATAAATTATAATAAATTTTGTATTTTTTATCTTTTAATTTTTTCCTATATCGAGTTTAAGCTATTGTTATGCAGGAATTAAAATTTTTCACATGCATAATACACCATCATCAGCTCACTATACGTCCCCACCGAGGGGCTCGGAGTCTACCCTAAGTGAAGGGTGATTAGGACATAGTCAACCACGCTGACCAAGTGCGGGTTGACTTCACACATATCTTTGAATTTCTTCTCAGATATGTGCAGCATCACGATGTTTTCCTTCACCGTAACATCAGATAAATGTACATATGTAAATCGGAAATGGAAAAACACATACCTTTCATAATTATCATAATAATATTCATAATGTGATTTAAAATGTAAAGAAAAATCGTTTATCAACAATCTACGTAGAGCTGGACCTCCGTCTAAATATATACATCTTTTAACTCTTCTGGGGAAGACAGCATTGTAGAACAAACCTAAAATACATGAAAAAAATAATTATTAATAACAAAAACAATAAAAAACACCTTATGATTATATAGGAAATTTCTAGAAATCACTAAAATAACTAAAAAATAAGGCTTAGTGATAGAAAGGTGAAATTAGGGTTGTATGAATTTTTAATGCAAAAAATTGATCAAAAATAAAAAAAGGTTAGGGTAGACAACCCTTATCACTTAGGGGTATAAAACATAGAGAGTTGCCTATGCTCAGAGCGACTGAACATAAATACAAAATTTAATAAAAACCCGTCAAGCCGTGTTACAGGAATATGGTAGTTAACATTTAGACATGAGAATTTTGTCACATACCGTGATAAAACCCAACTGAGGGTCTCGGAGCCTACCTAAAGTTAACTAGGTCATAGTGAGCATGTGACTTTACATATATTTTTGACATTTCTTCACTGATATGTACATCACAATGTTTTCTTTCACCGTAAGTTATACATACCTATTTCTGTTCCCATCGAATGACCAATATAAATAAATTTCTCCCATTTCAAATGTTCCACCACCAATTGTACAACAGATACTGGAAATATTCTTGTCAACATCACACCTAAAAATACAGAAAATAGATATACTCTACACTTGTAATATTCAAACCTGAATAAGCAAGAATCTCTCTTTCTCTTTAACACAAAAATCTTGTTCACTACATCCCTACTGAAGGTCTCGGAGCCTACCCTAAGTTAACTAGCTCATAGTCAATACTGGCCCAGTGTCTTCACACATATCTTTCATATTTCTTTTCAGATACTTACTAGATAGACTTGATAGATAGCTTACTATACTTCCCCTTATATCATTCTTTCCCAAAGTGGGCGATAACATCCTCTTGTGGGCGCTGCAGGTGTCAAGTTGCGGGTTATAGTAAAAGTTTCGTTTACAATTCTCCGTTAATATACATATATAGGTCACAATAATTAATTAATTTAATTTGAAGTTATAGTGGTTTTTAAATATGTGAAAATATGGGGGGCGCTAAAGAAATATTTATTCTCAAAGTGGGCAGCAGACAAAATAAGTTTGGGAACCACTGTCTTATGTATATAAATCACATAAAATAATCTAAATTTATCCTCTTATTATATCTATATAAAAATAATCCCATTAAGAACTATGTTTGTCATAAACAATGTGTGTTTGCTAGTTTTTTTATAAAATTAACTGTTGTTTTTTTTAAGCAAGGAACTCTTTTATGACCAATATGCTCTCTTCTCCCCTGGCATGGTAGCCAAAGCCTTATCCTAATTTTCCTATCTTACTAAACATATAAGTTTTACTCTTATACATTAAAAACTTGAAATTAAAATATATCTTAGTAATATTATAAATGCAAATGTTTAGATGGATGTTTGTTTTAAGGTATCTCCTGAACTGCTGCATGGATTTCGATGAAATTTGACATAGAAGTAGAACATAGTTTAACTAAGTTTATTCTTAATTCCGTGTTCGACACTTTAAAATAAAAGTACCTTTAGGTAATGGATCAGATAGTCCAGTCCCAGGCATATCAACTCCAACATAATGATATTTATCTGGAAGTAATTCCAACAGAGGAATAAATGTTGCTGCACTGTCCTGTCTTCCGTGTACCAACAAAACTGACTCTCCTTTTGGATCACCCCATGATATTACTGCAAAATACGTAAATTGGCCTTAATACTTCACTTATTATGTTCATTAACATAATTAATTAATTTTATACTTACATGCAACTTTACCCCATGGAACGTTTAAAAACCATTCTTTGATTTTCTTCATTTGTTTTACAAGAATAAAAAATCTTTTATCTAAATAAACACAACAACAAAATTGTTATCTGCAACTAAAGTGCAATACACTCTTCTATAACTTTAAGATATGATTTAAAACAAACAATTTGAGCTTATTCTAGTTTATTTTAATATTTTTTAAGATCCTATTTTCACTTTACTAAAACTTAAGTAACTACAACTTTAGACACGTTTTAACTTTTGGAAATGATTAATTCAATTCAAGAATTAAATGCCGTCTACGTATAAAGTAAAAAAAAAAAACACAAACTTAAAACAAAAATTCAGATTAAAAACAGATAAGACAGGTCTAAAATCGATTCAAAAACAAGATATATAACAAAAACATCATAAAATCGTAACAAGATATTGTCATAATGACATTACGATTAGGGATGTGCGATTGATCGTAAACACAAATAGACATATCGATATTTTTTATTGTGCTTATGAAAGACGTAAAAATACTCTTCAGTGGATCTAGCACAAATATGTATAGTCTAGCATAATTATGACAATCGCCATTGTATCGTTATCGACAACATTTGTATTTAAATTTGTGCAGTGAATTATAACAAAATAAACAGAAAGGCACACGATTTAGGAGGCCTTTAACCAAAAAGGATCGGTTTTGGAAATATGGAATAACAATACTAACAAAATTCTATGTCAATATGGAAATAAAAAAGGTTTATTATTGTTATTATAAAGTACATAAGGAATCTTATACCAATTTTGATATAATTGGAAACGAAGATAGGATGACTTTGTCACAAATGTTCGTCATGACCCTCATTTGCTTGTTTTCTCTTTCAATCTTTTGGCACTACATTGCTAAGATGAGATGCTATGGAATTTGTGAAGTAATTCTGATGAACTGGATGTTTACATTTTAATATTGCAAAAAACGTAAGTAATTAGAAGTGTTGCGAATAATCAATGTTTCATGATCACACAATTATGATTTAATATCGATGGGTATACACAGAAGTGATTATCGATTTTATCACTTCGTCTTCTATTTTTTCTGTACATTTTTTGTTCCTCTAGTTTTTCATATACTTCTGTTAAGTACATTTTTATTTAAGTGTGTAAATCTTACTAATATTAAAATGCGAAAGTTTAGTTTATTAGAAGGTATGTCCAGAACGGCTGTATGGATATCACTGAAATTTTGCATACATACAGAACATAGTCTGGAAGAACACATAGTTAATAAAGTTTCTTTTAATTCCGAGCGGGCAGAGTAGCGGCAGCTAGTCAATAAACGATTCTTGACTATATAGTTGTATCTTATACTAGTTGTAGTTAATTCGACGTTTCTTACTTCATAATATAAGAAATACTGGATCCTTGAGAAAGAAAAGGAAGAAGGAATCGGGAAATAAAATTACTTAAATAATTAACGAACGAGACACTGTGACTTTTGTCCACGTACCTAACCTATAAAGTTGAAATCTTTTAATACGTAGAAAAAACAATAAATAAATGAATGTGTAAGGAATTTAAGATAATTAAGTAATAAAAACGAAATGTCTTTAAAGGTCAAGTGACACTTCCGTCTTTATATAAAAAAAAAACAATACTGTCTCCTTTTCCTTGTCTTTTACATATTTAATTTTAAGGTAATAATTTTAAAGTTTTTGTGCTCAATGTCTTTTGCTTTTAAATATAGTATTACATTTGTTTAAGCTTACGAACTAACCTTTAGTTATTAAGATCAAAATCTCCGTATAAACATATCGTCATTCCTGTCATCATCTTTGACAAAACAGATATAATCTTATATCTTTAAATGAGCAATTCTTGTATATATATGTAATTGGAATCTCGGAATCGTCTCCAACGATTTTCATAAATTTTAGTATATAGGGGGTTTCGGGGGCGATAAATCGATCTAGCTAGGAATCATTTTTAGAAAATGTCATTTTATTCGTGTTTTATCGATAATCAACTTAAACATAAACTTAACTTTTTCTATCGGTAAGATCGAAAATATTATTCATATTTCATCATTTTATTAGTAATTCGTACTTAAATATAATTTCCAAAAAACACAAATACCGAGCAAAGCTCGGTCATCCAGATCTTATAGTTTAAACGAAGATTTTTTTTATAAGAGAAGGGGGCAAACGAGGGGCGGGAACACCGAGGTGATCAACGACACCCATGGACATCTGCAACACCAGAAGAACTGCAGATGTGTTGCCGGCCTTTAAGGAAATGGAATCGGTTTTTGTTGGGTTTCGGTTTCGGAAATTCACGGTAAGTCTTAAATTAAGGTCAAACAAGTGCATTTTAAAGATAACGAACCATTCTTGTTAAATAAAACCATTTAAAATCAAAAACAAACAACTAATGTAAAGTTTAATATATTTACAAATTACCACCCTTAATCATAATTCTATCGAAATTCACACCAGTACTTTTCCCAAACGTACTTCCTGCTAGGCCCAATGATATGTTTGTCTCATTAAATATGACACAATCTGTCATAGAATCTAGGAATTGCTATCTCCATTAAATTTAAAATATTCCACTAGAACACAATATTGTAACAATGTCTAACCGTTGGTTTCTGAGACCAAAAACATATGTATAAAACATATCGTCATCCTTGTTTATCTTTAATACAACAGAGATATGTTTTATAAGATTATTTTCGGCCTCAGAAACCCACGTTAAGTGTACAATCATAGCTTACATTTGATATAATTATTTAATAGACTATAAATAACATAATCAAATTCAATCAAATCATTTTTATCTTTTAAGTTTGTTATTTTACTTGCATCAGTTCTATATTTTAGTATTTCTTTTAATATAATACCATTGACAATGATATTATTTAAAATAAGGTCTATTACATTCGTAGTAATGTTATCGCTTCCCTTAACTTCAGAACGTCTAGAGGTAGAAAGTTCGTTTCTGAAAAAAATTAAAAATATTAAAAAAAAACAAAAAAAAACTTACAATCCCAATGATTCAGTTAAAATATATTCAGTCGTTTAGTCTACAAAGAGTTTATTTGAAATATTCGCGACTAGCTGTCGTCTGCGACTTCGTCCGCAAGGACTTGAAAGAACTTAATTAGTATGTGTTCTTCCAGACTATATTCGAAATGTGGCAAATTTCATCTAGATCTATGCAGCCGTTCAAGAGCTAACTCCATCCATCTATCCAAACATTCGCATTTATAATATACTAAGATGCGCTTTCGTAATATCATCGATGAAAGAGTCTAACGAATAGTCTTAAAACTATGATATAAAATAAAATATTAAAAAAAACGAATAATTTACTAAAATATGTTATTAAAAGGAGTCCCTTTAGGCAAGGTCTCGAAGATACTGGCAGCGTTCCACCTTTGGACAGCTAAACTAATTGTTTGACCAAGGTAGCTGCCAGCTCTTCGGTCCCCTGAGATGTCGATCGATTAAATTTGTCAATTATATATGAAAATTGTATTTATGTCTGACGCTGTATGCAAATTTTCATGCTAAGCTCTCAGGTACTAATGACATATACGTACAAAGCCGCATACATAAAAGAAATCCTGTTAGTCGGAGTAGAAATGGTGATATACCTTAGTTGAATGTGTTTTTTTAATCTACATATCCAATGATCGAAATCTGTGAACATCAGTTGGAGGCTACCAAGATTATTTGTGTCGTGCCAGTCTTGTTCTGTAAAAAAAAACAAATACTTATTATCATAGTAATATACAAAGGTTTTATTCTTATTAAACTCTATAAAATGTAAGATTTAACCTATTTAATATGTTCTAATGTTAAATTATAAACATCAATCAAAGACCAGACAACAATGTAATATTCGATGTTTAAAAAAATCCTCGCTTAATGTGAAGGAAAAATATAACCTCAAAACTTATTATTTCACGAAACAATTTATAATCGAATGCATAATCAGAATTAATTATTTAAATATGATTAACCTCTTTGCATGCGTATTACGAAACTGATTACTTATAATATTGTGTTGAAAGATTTTATCGTTTTATGTTATATGGCATTTTATTATCTGTAAAAATTATATAATAATAAAATGCAAGATGATTACAGCACTACGATAATAAATTTGAACGTCGATAGATTTTTAATTGATAGGTCTGACGTTACGTTGAAGCAAAACATTGTGATACAGCAAATATTGGTGAAGAAATTCAAAAATATATGTGAAATCAAGCAATGTGGGCAGTTGGCCAGTGGGTTTGACTGAGACACACTTAGGGTAGACTTGAAGCTCTGAGATTGTTTGGTTGTTAGCCAAATGTTTTTGAATAAATGTCAATTGAACTTCTGAACCAAATCATGATCTTTGTTTTCGTAATAAAAGCTTTATTATTTGGCTTGTCTTCAACTAAACTTACGTGTTTATCTCATAATATATAGACCTATATTTAGTAGGATTTAAACAGCTCTTTTCTTATTAAAACACTTATTATAGAAGTAGGTTTTTGTTACAAATGACGCTAAAAGAAAAAGTAATAGTAACGCTAAAAACGTTTAGTTACTAAAACTGTTGATCAAACATTAATTTAACTATATAAAATAAAATATAACAGTCATAAAGTTTTGGTATGGTATAATAGATTATTTAAATATAAATTCGTAAGATAAAAACCTTTTTTTATAAGTCTTATAACTCCAAAAACAAGCTGAAATTCCACACATTAAATTATTAAGTACATTTTTTCTTGTGGAATTTGACCTTAATCATTATATCAAACAGGAAATATCTCACAGAAATAAATAACAAACACATAATCGAATAATCAAAATAATTTTAACATAAAAACCTTACCTTTTATTTTATTCATCTTCAAATAAACACTGCACTTTAACTACTCAGTTATTTATTTATAAATATATTAAGATAATATCATTACGATGTTATTGTGTCGATTTGTATACAAACACTGAGCTCAGCGCGATAGCGTGGCGCCGACTACTGATTACTAGTGATGTGCTAACATCGATAGTTATCGATATTATAAAACAAATAAATAAATAAAATAACATTTAATCCTTTCAATATTACAACAAACTTAGGATAAACATCACAAAATAATTATAAAGAAATAACACATAAAAACATAATATTAATAAGAAAAGGAAATATTTATAAAGAGTGTTGCAATGCTGACCGAATAAGGTTACAGTACATTTTATTTTAATAAATACCTGCCATAGAAGATAGCTTTTAAATGATTGGTTCAAGCAAAGCACACCATCATTATCCCGCGCAGTAATTTGAAAATCACAAAAAGCCAAATTAGTTGCTTTTTAACTGATTTTAAAAAGAAGGAGGAGATCTATTCGGCTGTTTATCACAATCACACTTAGTATTTGAAGATGAATACGGCTTTAACATCTAGACAAAAATAAAGTAATTTCATTGTTAATCTTATCTATCGAATGTTTATTTATCGATATTTGATACGCTCTTCACTAGATTTCCACATTTACTACCGCGTAGCTATTTTATAACCGGTTTTCATTTCACTTTTACCTATCTCAGTAATCGGGACACAGTTAGGTAATAATGACTTCTATAAATGCACACGTAGACTTATGTTTAGTAATAGATTACTTAACATATTAACATAAATGACCCTAAAGAGAGAAAGACCAAAGAAAGTATGGATGGATTACGTGAAAGAGGTTATGCGTAAGAAGGGGGTAGATTTAGATATGACGGCTGGAAAAGATGTATGGAAGGCTGACGATAATGACCCGTAATCTGACACTGTCTGGCACAGAAGATCTAAAGTAATATACGAGCTCTTTCACGCAACTTCAAGTAAAATTTAAAAAAAATGTAGAGACTATCGGAACAGACATACATAGCAGTGTGTTGCAAATCTTATACACATCAATTTAGTCGTTCTGGATTTCTGTGAGATATCGTAAGAAGATACAAGACATATGAAATTTTTTAATAATAATAAATTTTTTATTTCAGATACATGTTCGATAAAAAAATAATTTACAAATAAAATATATCTGTACCACTTGTAATGCTGAATGATTTATGTTCGTAAAATTTATCGATATTTTGTATAGATGTAACATCACTAATGTTTATGCTCCTTCAAAATAACAAGCAAACGCAGTCAATGACCCAGTAGCGATATTACATTGTGATGTGATAACTCGTATCTTTCAACTAGAATTTGTTTAAAGGATATTTTTGAGTAGATAAGTACATTTTTATTAATACAACAACAAAAAATTACTTACCAGGTGATTGTATGAAAAATTTGCTTTAGCGATTGCGCGCGGAATTAAAAAAAAAACTTAATTAGTAGTCTATGTATTCTTATAGACTATATTGTGTCTATTTAAGAAATATTAATTTGACAATTCAGTAGATATTGGTAGATTTTCGATGACTGTTCTCATTGTTTTTGATTTACAAAATAAATGAAATTGTTTCCTTTAAACTACGTAGAAATATAAAATCTTAAATCGAAAATTGACATTTAGAGAAACAAAAAGAATGTCTGATGTTAGAATTGCGCTTGACATTAACTAAATCTGTAATAAATTCAAAAAGTTAATAAAATACGTAAGTTATAGTATTTATTTGTTCATTTAATATCACAAGACCGATTTTCGATAGTTCAAAGTTGTTCGTAATGCGCGTACAGTCAGACATTATGGCAACCGTCCAAGACAACATTAATCGTCATACAAAATGAATTCAATATTTTATAAGCGTGTCAAACTAATCTATCTTAAATAGACACAACATTAAATATATGTTTTATCATCATCATCAGCTCACTATACGTCCCCACTGAGGGGCTCGGAGCCTATCCTAAGTTAAGGGTGATTAGGCCATAGTCAACCACATGCCAAGTGCGGGTTGGTTGACTTCACACATGTTTTATGCCTATGTCTAATTACAGCAAGATACGTTGAGCCATTCCGGAGAATTCTTCATCCATCTAAACATTCGCATATATAATATTAGTAAGATTATTAACTATTTAAAAAATTAAACTGAAAGAAGTGTGTTCACAAATACCTTAGTAATATAATAAAATGCTTATTAATAATAATTACTTTATTATGCATTAGTATCTAACTCCTATATTCTATAGTTACTTAAATAATAAACATTTAATACGTATACGAAAACGACTAGACTGCCGCCATGTTGTAAACAAGGCGCGGGAAAAATGTAAATTATAATTTATTTACAACTATTATTAAAATTTAAATACAAAAGAGTCAAATTGGCGCAAGGATTATATTTAAAATAAAAACTAGTGATCGCCATTTTTGTTTTAATATTACGATTCTTTACTAATTAGAGGTGACATTTACAAGGTCGTCAAATTGACATTTATAGACATTTTTTTTTAAATCTTTTACTTGACAGAAAGGAGGATGTATTTAATTCGTTTCTATATTTTTGTTTCTATTTTGTAGTTCACGTTCTCCATACTAGAAATAATTATCAGATTTACGAATAATAAATAAATAAACTATAATATCAAAACTATTGAAATCACGAAAATTGTTGAAGTCAATGTTGAAAAAAAAAACACTTTTAAAATCAATTAAATCGATTCGTTATCCTTATCATGTTTGTTAATATCTTCACAATAATTAATAATTTAAATTAAAAACCACTATTGTTCGTAAATATTCACTGTCGGCCATGTTTACGCGGAAAGTCAGTCGTCGTCGCGTTCGTCCGGCCTGTGTCGTTGCAGCACGGCAAGACGTTGTTGTGTTACTTCTAGATGATGTTTCCGCCATTTTATACGTCTGTTTTGGAACCACACTTTGACCTGGGAGTTTAGTTTTGAGGTTAGTTATTTTAATTTAGATTACGATGCAAAAGGTTAATAGGTTATGTGAGAAGCTTTTAATATTTAGGTTATTTTTTGTCTGTCTTTATCTTTAACAGTGGTAGAGCCCGCTTTAACATCTTCGCACGTATTGTCCCGGCTCACCCGGTGAAATACCACGATCACACTGAAGACAGGCGTCAAGTGGAAGCGATTCCGCGTTTCGTCTAATGAGTGTGCGTTCCGGAGGCCTAATTTAGTCTTCTTTCCCTTCCCATCCTTTTTCTTATAAGGAAAGTATGGCAAGTGGAAGTGGACTTTCCGGATGAGAGGATGCATGGGAAGGGAAGATCTTGTCTTTCTGTGCATCTCCTCCGTCGATTAAAGGTAAGTAACGCATATGCAATTGCGTATGTCTATGGGCAACGATCGCTCGCTCGTTTGCCACCGTATGTTTTACATTTGTTTTATAATTAAAGCGTTCTTTAGTGTAGTCTTAATACGTGAAACATTCACTTAGGGACTGAAAGCATAACATAAATTTAATTTAAAATCTTATCGAGATTAAGCACCAAATATTTAGCATAAATTTGTTGACTATGTTATATGAAAAGGAATTGTTTTTTAGAGATAATTTCTAAGATCAAGTAAATTCTATATGGGACTGGCTATAAGACCTAGTATTGTGTGCCTATTTGATTTGGTTAGACAAAGTGCATTCGCTCCGAAGGAATTGTCTATACTATGTCCCGACAATCACGTGACTTATCCAAAGTTGTCAGAATCGGTTCGGAGCGAATGCGTTTTGTCGAACCCAGCAGTAGTTGAATTCAATATTAAGTTACCTGTGCTTCTGTGAGTTGCAACGCGTGTGCAAGATACAATCTCTCAGGTCCAACCATGTATTGTTGTCGTTCAAACTCCGCCTCCAATCTCTCCAGCTGTTCCGGTGTGAAGATCGTTCTTATCCTTTTATTTCTTCCATTCCTAATTTTAGAGATTATTAATTAGAATCCTTTGGCCCGAATGGCGCGCTTTCGTTACAAAATCAAGTGTCAGAATTATTAGTGAGGGGACATAAACGTCGACATTATAGTAAGGCTAGTGTTGCGATACACCGGCACAGTGTCTTATTAACACTAGTAAAATAAAATCTATTTCAAATTTTACTATAACAACGCTTGCTCCTTTGCCATAAAACAGTAGGTATTTAAGGCTCTGAGGCCTAACTAACTTAGGATCAATTCAATCTATTAAGAATCTAACAGTGGTAGAGCGAGCTTTAACATCTTCGCACGAATTGGCTCACCCGGTGCACACGACCACACAGAAGACAGGCGTGAAGTGGAAGCTATTCCAACTACAATCTGATGAGTGTGCGTCCTGGACACCTAATTTTGGTCCTCGTTCACCTTTTTACTTTTTTTCTTATAAGGAAGTGTAAGTGGATTTACCGCATGAGGAAATGCATGGTAAGGGAAAATTTTGTCTTTCTGTGCATCTCCTCCTCCGTCGATTAAAGGTAGGCAACACTTGAATTGCATATGGGCGAATCTTCGCTATTTCATAGATTTCAGGTAACCGCTCGCTCGTTTGCCATCTTATCTTACATGTAAATTTCTCGTGTCACAATTTTCGTTCCCATACTCCTCCGAAACGGCTTGACCGATTCCCATGAAATTTTGTGAGCATATTGAGTAGGTCTGAGAATCGGTCAACATCTATTTTTTATCCCGCCCGGACGACAGCTAGTGATATATAAAAAAGCATCTGTATGAGATGACATACCCAGTGGAACAAGTGATGGCATGAGGTCGGGAACTCTTCACCTGGTTCACTTGTTGCCGCAGCTCAGGACGAGGACTGTCTGCGAATACATAAGTAATATAGAAGATAAGATGTCCGAGATTCCATCCACGCTATAAAACTTAACTAGTAGCCTATGTGTTCTTCCAGATTATGTTCTATATGTATGACAAATTTCATCAAGATCCATACAGTCGTTCTGGAGATATATTCAAAGAAACATACATATAAACATTCGTATTTATAATATTTAATTGCTTTGACTATTGTATTAACACGTTAGCTGCCAGTATGATTTTTCGAAAAACGAATTGTCCATTTCAATGGGGCCTTGCGGGTTACGCTGTATACAACAATTCGATTAAAAAGCCACAGCGAGGAATGGAAGTATGGCTTGTCGGACACATAGTCCGACACGGCCTGATTGAGACATTAGCTTGTCGGTCATATAGTCCGACATGGCAGCTAACGTGTTAAATATGTAAAAATTTGATTATTTACGTCGTCGTCGGTTTATCATTACTAATAACTTAGTAATTAAAATGAACTGTAAAGGAATTGATTTAAAAAAAATTTCGCCACCATAATTCACAAAGTCAGTAGGGTGGACAAAACTCAATAACATTCTGATGCCAGTAAAAAGACAAATTTACGATTTAATTAAATCTATCCACGATAGGGGGAGATAGGGAAAGAGATAGCAAATATAAAAAGAGATAGATATAGTCCCTTTTATTTTGGTTGACGACAGTAACATAGTAGTTACTAGCTATCGCCCGCGACTCTCCACGCGGAATCATAGTCTTCGAGACTCCAGACTTCGTTCTTCCAGACTATGTTCTACATCTATGTTAAATTTCAGCGAAGTCTATGCAGCCGTTCCGGAAATAACTTCAAACAAACATCCATCCATACCTCCAAACATTCGCATTATAATATTATATAGTAACCAATTTCTATACAAAGTTTTTCATTTATTTAACAACTAGCTGACGCCTGCGACTCTGTACGCGAGGATTTAAAAAATATATTATAATTAGTAGTATATGCGTTCTACTATCTTCTACATTTATAGCAAATTTTCAGCGAGATTCATGCAGCAGTTCTACAGATACCTTCTAACATACATCCTTCCATTAAATTATTCAAACTTTCGTACTAAAGTGATATTTAAACACGGCTAAACACGGCTCAGTGAGCTGAGGGCTGCGTCCGCGAAACAATACCAGTACCACTCATCCTGATGAAGGGCCCCCGATGGGCTCGAAACTAGTCGGTGCCGCCACCGGACGTATATACGTCAGTGTTTAGCCGTTTTTATATACATCCTTCCATATATCCAAACATTCGCATTTATAATATTAGTAAGATAAGAGATTGTGGTCGCCTTTGACTTCATCAGCGCAGAATTTAAAAAAAAATCCTAGTAAAAATGTCTTCAAAATCGGTCTACCCGTTTAGAAGATTACACGGAACAAACGCATTACGGACAGAAATACAGACACAAAAATTTTGTTCTATTACCAGCCATTTTTAAATGCATATATGTATTTATTAAGAAGTAAAAGAAAGAATTAATAAAATAATTTCACGGGAATATGTTTGTTTTTTTTTTTAAACTTACCTTGTGCCAACTGCGGTACCCCAACCATACTTCGACAAAATCCATCATTCAACCTTTGCATATCGCCGGCGTACAAATAATTCTGCAGTTGTCTTTGGTTTTGATGCAAACGTTCTTGTACACTTAAATTCATTGCATCCTCTTCAGCATTACTCAAACCTAAAATGGCGGCAATTGTAAATGATTTTCCCGCCAAATTGGTTCCCTTTCCCGACAAATCGACACCGTAAGCCGACTCGCTGTCTGCATCTTCGATCGACGGCGAAGATGATCCGTCGGCGTTATCAACATTGTCGGTATAATTTTCGGTATTATATTTAACTTCGCCGTCACCTAATGCCGTCAAACGTGTCTGGTGGTATAACAAGTCGGTAATATTTGTAGGATAAATTTGACGTTCCATTATTAATTACATCACTTGACACTTTCACTTTTAACACGATACATTTATAGGTTAATTTATTTATTTAACTTTAATTAATTAACTTATAATTACTAAGTTAATTTTGGTGTACGCGGGCGTTTGGTAGGATCGCTTTGTGGTTTATGGTAAATTTGAAAATTGATAGGGCGGAGCGTTGTTACTGATCGGTTCGTGGGGTAAAAAATGACATTAAGCCGTGGTCAATTGCTCGATATGCTTCATCCCTGGGTTGGGGGTTGGTTTGCTATTGGCCTGTGAGGGCGCATGCGCGTTGTAGGCGGGGCCAGATTTAGTAGGTGTGGTCCCCGCAGTGATTTGCGGTTGGTGGAAAGCCTTTGATTGAAGCAGGGTCGGATTTAAAACATTTTAAAAATCAACCTTCGTGTTATTTAGGAATTATATAGATGTGATATAGAATAGAAATACGTATAAAACTACGTATAATACTATTAAAACATGAAATAATATATTACAAACGAATATAGCGGAATAAATAAAAAAAAATATATGACACATTATATAAAATAATCAAAAATAAGTAATCTAGAAAGTTGTGTTTAATTACGTGTTATAAGTTAAATTTAAATACGTTTTAACCGTAAGAAACTTATAACATAAATCGCATATATTACATTGTGTACGGAATGAAATTTAAAAACAGTTGCAAATTACACTATCGATATACTAAAAAACAATCTAAATCTTCAAATTAAATATATAATCCATCCCTGGAGGTAGTAATATAAATTAACCGCTATAGATTCCGACATAATTCAATTAGCAGGCAATCCGCCCCTGCGCGCCCCTCCCTCGCCCCCGCGGGTGTATCAAACGGTTTAATATCATAATCTGCTCTCTTCC
>NW_013531873.1:1158246-1200942 GCF_000836235.2 Papilio xuthus | reverse complement strand
ACACTACACCCCCCATTTCCCGTAAGCTACAATACAGATATTGGATAAGACTTTTCAAGACAATAATAATTGGATTTAAGTTACGTTATTGAGTATATTTGAATTTTTATAATAAATAAAGAATTCAACATTTTAATTTATTAAATATCAAATACGAAATTCGAATTTCGAATTCAAAATTTTATAAATAAAATTTGAATTTCGAACATCAAATTCAAAATTTTATAAATCGAATTCGGTAATTTTATATTGAACTAGCAGTCGCCCGCGACTCTGTCTGCGCATAATTAAAAAGAAAGCTAAATAAATAGTCTACGAGTTCTTCCAGACGAATATAGTCCATCCATCCATCTAAACATTGGCATTTATAATATTAGTAAGACATTTTAATTATTAAATATAGAATTCCACATTTCAATAAAAATCAAATACGTAATTCGAATATCAAAATTTGATTTTTTTTTTATTTTTAACTAGCAGTCGTACGCGACTACGTCTGCGCTGAATTAAAATAAGTGACCTGTTCTACATCTATGCCAAATTTTATTAAGATTTAATGATGCGTTCCGGAGATACATTCATATAAACATTCGCATTTATAATATTAGTAAGATTTTATATTTACAAATTTATATATTAAATATAAAAACAGTGAAAAAGTGTGAAGGCATTATTTTATAAAAAAAAATGGTTATAAATAGTCGAATTTAATAAGAGAAAAATAAACAACGAATAAAATTATCTCAATTAATGACATCCGCAATACCAGTGATACTGCAGTTAGGTTGCAGACTTCTGAGAAGCTAAAGTCTTGGAGCTAGGCCTTAGAGTCTAGTCGATCAGTGAACATCGCACGAATATTTGCGACAAGCTTCATCGTCATTTATGTCAAAAAGCAATTGTCGCCCGCGATTCCGTCCGCGGGGAATTAAAAAAAAACATAATAACCCTATATGTTCTTTCAGACTATTTTTTTTATAAGAGAAGGCGGCAAACGAGCGGCGGGAACACCGATGTGATCAACGACGCCCATGGACATCAGCAATACCAGAGGAACCGCAGATGCGTTGCCCCGGCCTTTGAGATGGTAATACGCTCGCTTGTTGAAGGACCCTAAGTCGTAGCGGTAGTTTTTGAGTTTTAATCCTTAATAGACATCGTAATTTCGATCTGGATAAAATTGACTTTATAAAATGATTCAACGGGCGCACGAATGCCGACGGAACGGGACTAATAAAGCTTGTACTTTTTGCAACGACTACGTACAAGTATTTTGTTGTATCACTGATTAACCTTGTATAGATAAATTATTTTTCTTAGCTAAAGCTGAATAATAGCAACATAAAATGATATACGAATTTGCTATTTAATTCTATCAGGCGCTAAAAGAATACGAATGAGAAATGTATTAACCATAGTCGTATTTAACAGTTGAATATTCATAGAAGTTAAAAATGTTGTTAAAGAATATACATACATACAAACTAGTAATAATCTTCTACCAAGACCTGCTTCGACTTTCCGCCGACGGATAAAATAAAATAGCATTGTTAAAGCAATAATAAATTACGAATTCTAATTTAAATTACGGTTGGAGATGTATGTTTATGTTAAATCTTACTTCTTGTAAATTAATTATCTATTTAATTGTGTTTTAATTAAAAGATTAAAATTAATCCAACATCTTTTAACGTTTTATTATTTTAAAACAACATAATTGTCTTAAGCCTCGTTAAATTGTTTAAAAAACAATTTTCGAAGTCAAACAAAACACGGCTAAAGCTTTCAAGATGACATTTACAGAGGGTAGTAATATTAAACGTTCCCTCTACCCTCCCTTGTAATATCACTGAGAGAGGGGTCGGGAGGGCACGGAGGAGGGTAAAAAGTGTATAAAATTGAAGCACAGGGCCACAATCGGATGATGCGCTTTTAGATACACGCTTCACTTGTGATATAGGGTTGTCACAAACATTTAAAAAGTATTTATTTTAATTTGTAACTAGACTCTCGCCCGCAACTCTGAATGAAAAAAAAAACTTAATTAGTTCCCGGTAATTATTCGAATTTTTCTCACTTATTAAACCTTTCCTAGACCTTCACGAATATGTCAAGACCAAGATACATCCGTTTAGCCGTTCTCAAGTTTTAGCGAGACTAACGAACAACAATTGATTTTTATATATAGATAATAACTAAAGGTTAAACTGAATATTTAATCTCATAATCAATGCCCTTATTGTTATTAGATTGGCATAGTACGTACCATACATTTCTATCAGCTTCAATCAGAATCCATCTCCTGTTTTTTTTTATAATAGAAGGGGGGCAAACGAGAGGCGGGAACAACGAGGTGATCAACGACACACACGGACATCTGCAACACAGAGGAACCGCAGATGCGTTGCCGGCCTTTAAGGAAATGGAATGCTCGCTTCTTGAAGTTGCCTAAGTCGTATTGGTTTGGAAATACCGCCGAGGACAGACCGTTCCACAACGCGACTTACACATATCTTTTTGCACAGAATATATACTTTCTTTGGTCTTCCTCTACCTTTGTCATCTTCAAAAACCAAATTATAGTGCCACTCACCCTGATGAAGGGTCCCTGATAGGCTTGAAACTAGACGGTGCCATCGGACGAATATACGTCAGTCTTTAGCCGTTTTTATATCAGTTTATTATAATGTCTCACGAAAGTTTGAATAAGTTAATAGTATTAATTCTGTTTTGTGACAGCCCTGTGCATTTCTTACCATTGACTTGGTCCCTCTGGTGATTAAAATTCCTCAATGTAATATCGCTGGTCATATATTAACTGTCCCAATCGACGGAACTGACATCCCGCGACAACTTGCCTTTGCCTTTCGCGTTTGTTTATTTTTTAACTGACAGGTGTCATGTCGTTATAATAAATTCAGAAATTAACACTATTAGATAGAAAATGAGTAATTCTAGGATTTATCTTTTTAATTTTAATTTATTATCTAGAAGTAAAAAGTTTTCGTCTATTATTCGTTTAGATTGAAAGATGAAATTAACTAAAAAATGCACGTCAAATTCCAATGGCGTTATATTTTGAAATGTCAAAACATTTTAAGTTAATTAATTTGTATTGTAGTGGTTAGTTATTTAGTAAGATTATATTTTAATTGTTTAAATTCATTTTAAAACATAGTGTTTACTTTACTTTTAAAATACAACTTCAAGAATTTTTGTAAAATGGATCGAATTGCTTCATTCCTGTTCATCTGTCAGTAGCATACGTCAGCTGTCATTATCAAAATCAAATTGAAATAAAATTAGTAATAAAAGTAGCTATACTGTGTTATATAGATATACAATATTAATATTATAAAGAGGAATAATTCGATACTTTGCATTGAATAAGCTTCAAAACTATTGAACACGGCTCTACATTACGTAAGCTTCAAGAACAGGCGAACGACAATATGGATGTTCTTTGCGATTGTCGATTAAATCGACGGAGGAGAGGATGCACAGAAAGAGAATATCTCCCCTTTCCTTGCATCTTCTCATCCGGAAAGTCCACTTCCACTTCCCATCCTTTCCTTATAAGAAAAAGGGTGGGAAGAGAAAGATGACTAAATTAGGCCTCCGGGACGCACATTCATCAGACTGTATTTGTAATTGCTTCCACTTCACGCCTGTCTTCTGTGTGTTCGTGCCATTCTAATTATTTTAAGTTATTGCAGGAGCTTTTTTTTTATATCATAAGGTGGCAAACGAGCGAGCTGCCACCCGAAATCGCTGAAGTAGCGAAGTGACCATTGCCCATAGACATACGCAATTGCATATGCGTTGCCTACCTTTAATCGACGGAGAAAAGGATGCACAGAAAGAAAATAAATTCCCTTTCCATGCATCCTCTCATCCGGAAAGTCCACTTCTACTTCTCATCCTTTACTAATAAGAAAAAGGGTGGGAAGGGAAAGATGACTAAATTAGGCCTCCGGGACGCACACTCATCAGACTGTAGTTGGAATTGCTTCCACTTGACGCCTGTCTTCTGTGTGTTCGTGCCATTCTATTTATTTTAAGTTATTGCAGGAGCTTCATCCATATCGTGGTATACACGAATGTGAACATCCCGTGAATTTGAAAGCTTATAAATTAACACTAGTGTACACCTGCAGTATAGTTTATGATTTTGATTTGAATTACAGTCTCTAACCGATCTACACGAATCAATACAATTATGTTACAAATTCCATCGTTATTAATTATATCGACGTTACAGTTCACCTGCTATAAACTACGTAATAACCCCAGCAATATAACAAACTGCTCAACGCTCACTATCTCATTATGTTTCATACATACTGAATTATATTTGACACAGAGAAAACAATAGAGTCGCGTTTGATTTAGTTTCAAGCCGTAATGTAACGTAAATATTGTTGCGCGTTCATACAAAGTTGTACTGACGTGAGTCTGTCAGTACATATTATACATAGCGATATGTCAACTGTATTTAGCTCTGACATATTGAATATTACAACGAATTTTGTCACTATGATCTTGACAAACAAAGCTATTGTCCGCAACTTCATCATCATCATCAGCTCACTATACGTCCCCACTGAGGGGCTCAGAGCCTACCCTAAGTTAAGGGTGATTAGGCTACAGTCAACCACGCTGGCCAAGTGCGGGTTGACTTCACACATATCTTTGAATTTCTTCTCAGATATGTGCACGTTACATCACGATGTTTTCCTTCACCGTAAGAACGTCGGATAAATGTACATATGTATTATAAATCGACAATCGAAAAACACATTGGTACATGGCGGGATTCGAACCCAGGACCTGCAGATTCCAAGTCAAGTGCTTGACCACTTAGCCACCGACGCTACGTCCGCAACTTATTATTTAATAATAAATTTAATATGTTTTTGAGTGAGAATGTGGCTTTTTAATGAAGAAAAAAAACTATATCGGTCTAGTAATTTCTGATTTTAACGCTACTAGCTGTCGCCCGCGACTACGGCCGCGCGGAATTAAAAATAAAACTTAATAAGATATCTATGTGTTCTTTCAGATTATGTTTTACATGTGTGCGAAATTCCACCGAAATCCGTTCAGCTTATAAGGAGATACCTTTAAACATCCATCCATCTAAACATTCGCATTTATAAGATTAGTAATATACACATAAATACAAACCGTTTCTCTTTATAATATTAATATAGATAAAAAATTAAAGACTACAAAAACTACTCCATAGTTTTCATTATTCCCGAAACTCGTCGAGTACCCTCATAACGTAGCCCAATAAACCTTATTCCTTTGTCGCCGGCCAATTTGTCATCCATTGTCGTGTCCCCTCCCCCGTCCTCCACTCCCCTACCGACTGTGAAGTGGCAACACGCGCCAGAAAAAACAATTAAACATTACCCTCGACATGCGACATATTTTGAATAGTTTTAAAACATCAATCGATGTTGTCTTTTTATTTTTTATTTTTAATCTGTTACTTTATTTCAACTTAAGTTTTATTAATATATATTTAGGTATATTAGCTTCAAATCAAAACAAGTTTAGGTTAGAATTATTGGAATACTAGCTTTCGCCTGTGCGGAAATAAAAAAACTTAATTTATTTTTATTTATTTATTTATTTATTTAAAAACTGCATAGCATCATTACAGTATACAACCAATTTGACACTATACACACTTTACATAACAGTTTACACGATAACATATTTTATAATAACAGTAAATAACATATAACAATGATAAATAAAAAGAAAAAAAAATACATATAATACAGTGCAAGAATATATAAACGCGTAACTAAACATCAATATTCAAACGTCTTCCACACATCTGTACGCAGCCTCTGTGAATTTCGACTCGCTGCAACTAAATAAATCTATATCTCTAGATATGATATTGAGAAGCCGTATAGCCCGCACTATAAAAGCATATTCCAATAACTTCGTCCTAGCGGTGGGCTCGAGAAACAATGGCGGGCGGCGGCGCACCTGAACCACGTAGTCAGGGACACGCAGCCGCAGCGCTGCAAGCACGGCTGGCTGGCACACCGCGCCGCGCAGGACGCGCCATACGCCGCGCACGAGGGCCACGTCCCTACGCACTCGCAACGTGCTGTATCCGACCATGCCATTCACAAATAAACTCGGGTACATTAACGGGAAGCAAGGATAAACTCCGTACTGTTTGTAATACAGGAACCGCGTAAACTTATTTTGAATTCTTTCTACCATCAGACTATATTTTTTTTCATGGGGACTCCAAATGGAACTACTCGTTTCTAGACGACTCCTAACTAATGCGTTATATAAAACTTTTATTACCAGCGCATTTTCAAAATTCTTACATTGCCTGATAATAAAACCGAGATTTCTAAACGATTTCCTACAGATATTCGCAATGTGGTTTCGGAAGTTCAATTCCTCGACCATCTCGACTCCCAAATCACGGACGTGAGATACGCGCGGGACGAGGGTCGTATCCAGCACGTAGGGATGGTGCAGTGGCGCGCGCGCTCGACTATACGATATCACACAGCACTTGTTCGCGTTGAAGAACAACTTGTTGTCCTTACTCCACTGCAACACGCTGTTAATGTCCCGCTGCAATCGCAAGCAGTCGTCACCATTTTTTATAACTAAAAAAAGTTTTAAATCGTCCGCATACAATAAACACTGTGCGTGATTTACTATTGACGGAAGGTCATTAATCATTAAAATAAACTCTAACGGACCGAGATTACTGCCTTGACTTATTCCGGAATAAGTATAATATGGCGCAGAAAAGTAACCCTCGTACTCGACGTACTATCTGCGCTCTTTTAGGTAATTAGCAAAAAAGTTTAGTAAACTGGGAGTGAACCCAAACGCAGCAAATTTAATTAATAATATATCGTTGTCTACGGTATCAAAAGCGCGGCGAAAGTCAAAATACGCAGTGTCGACCTGTCTTCCGGCGTCCACGGCAGGCGCTAGTTCCGATACGAAGGACAACAAGTTACTCTCCGTGTTTCGACCCTTACGGAACTTCTTTTTTCGGTTCTTCTAGACTATGTTCTACATCTATGCCTAATTTCAGCAAGATCAGTTCAGCTATTCTGGAGATATCTGGTAACAAACATCTCGACATCTAAACTTACGCACTTATTTTAGTAAGATTTATTTAATTAACTAGCTGTCGCCTGCGACTACGTCCGCGTGGATATATAAAAAAATAGTGTAGCCTATGTGTTCTTTCAGACTATGTTCTATACGTATGCCAAATTCAATCGAGATCCGTTCAGCAGTTCTAGAGATATCTTCAAACACCCATCCATCCATCCACATCACATCCATCTAAACATTCGCATTTATAATATTAGTAAGTTAAATAAAAATCAGCTCTTCAAGGCATAAATTCGAAAAAAAAATGAATAAATAGTATCCTATATCCGTCTCCAGGCTCTAAGCTACCTCCTCACCAATTTTCAGGTATATCGGTAAAGCCGTTCTTGAGTTATAAATAGTGTAACTACACCACTTTCTTTTATATAAAATACTAGCGGACCCGACAGACGTTGTCCTGTCTGCACGTCTTTAATTTGAATAAATTAATATGAAGTTAATATTTGATGAAAATTGTGAATCTAAACCATTCCCAGATCCCCTTGAACACAGACAAAAAATTTCATCAAAATCGCTCCAGTCGTTTGAGAGAAGTTCAGTGACATACACACTCACAGAAGAATTATATATATAAAGATATAGATTACTACTAACTAGGTTTAAAACTACTTTTTTAATAGACGCATTTTTTTTAATTTGTAATTTTTGATTATATACGTAACATTCAATTAGAGTAATAAATAAAATTATAACAATATAGCGTTATTAATATTAATTATAAATGAACGCATTACAAGTATGGTTAACCATAACAAAATAATTAATCATATTTGGTAACAATGGCCGCGGCGGTATGAACCGAAATTTGGCGGGAAACAGTATATGACGCGCGGGAAGTGTGAAAATAAATGGACATGTAAATAAAAATTAATTTATTAAGGTTTTTTTAAAGATATAAGTAGTTATAAGTAATGACATTAATTTAAAAACAATTTTATATATATAAAAGAAAGTGGTGTTAGTTACACTATTTATAACTCAAGAACGGCTTTACCGATATGCCTGAAAATTGGTGAGGAGGAAGCTTAGAGCCAGGAGACGGACATAGGATACTATTTATTGATTTTTTTTTTCGAATTTATGCCTTGAAGAGCTGCTTTTTATTTAACTTACTAATATTATAAATGCGAATGTTTAGATGGATGTGATGTGGATGGATGGATGTGTGTTTGAAGATATCTCTAGAACTGCTGAACGGATTACGATTAAATTTGGCATACATATAGAACATAGTCTGAAAGAACACATAGGCTACACTAATTAAGTCTTTTTATATATCCACGCGGACGGAGTCGCGGGCGACAGCTAGTCTATATTAGTAAGATTTAATATTTTGTTTAGTACATCTACGTATCCTATGGTCGCAACAAATAATATTTTTGCCGGTGAGCGGGCGCTGGGAATGCAGGAATGTAATAATTAATCGCGCGTCTGCTTCACTTTGATATTTAAGTGACAGGACCTGTTAAGTTCTCCTGTTCCTCTCTATCGAAAACGATAAATTCTAAAAATGCATTTATTTAAATGGTTAATTTTCTGTGTAAATTTTTGACGTAATATACATAGGTTATATATCGACATCACAGGGGACCGAAGAGCTGGCTGCTACCTCGGACAAAGAATTAGTTTAGCTATCCAAAGGTGGAACGCTGCCAGTATCTTCGGGACCTTGCCTAAAGGGACTCCTTTTAATAATATATTTTAGGTAATTATTCGTTTTTAATATTTTATTTAATATAGATTTAAGACTCTTCATATAGGTCATAAATATGTTTCAATTCACGTATGTATCAAATACTAGCTGACACCCGCGACTCCGTCCGCGTGGATATATAAAAAACTTAATTAGTGTAGCCCACTCATCCATCCACATCACATCCATCTAAACATTCGCATTTATAATATTAGTAAGTTAAATAGAAAGCAACTCTTCAAGGCATACATTCGAAAAAAATGAATAAATAGTATCCTATGTCCGTGTCCTGGCTCTAAGCTCCCTCCTCACCAATTTTCAGGCATATCGGTAAAGGCGTTCTTGAGTTATAAATAGTGTAACTTACACCACTTTCTTTTATATATTTTACTAGCGGACCCGACAGACGTTGTCCTGTCTACACGTCTTTAATTTGAATAAATTAATATGAAGTTAATATTTAATGAAAATTGTGAATCTAAACCATTCCCAGATCCCCTTGAACACACACAAAAAATTTCATCAAAATCGCTCCAGTCGTTTGAGAGAAGTTCAGTGACATACACACTCACAGAAGAATTATATATATAAAGATATGCGATTGTCATCTTTACGCGACGCGAGTAGCAGAATTTATTTATCACAACCGAAAGCATTACCTAGTCCGTTTCTCAATAGTCAAAGGCGTACTCGGCCATTACAGTGTTACCAGATAAATGAATAAATGGAAATAACAAGGAAATATTGTATAAAGGATTTTTTTATTATTAAAAATGTAATTGCAAAGAGTTTTTTTGAATTTTTAATATTGCATATTCGAAAAAACAGCAAGATATATATTTAACTTTTTGTACTAAAACGATTTAACCTAGTCTAGTAGATTTTTTATACTAAATCTCGCCAAAAAGCAGTGCCTAATAATGATTTTGAGCATATATTGACTTAATAAGCGCTAAATTTAATCGATATCAAATAGTAGCCTATGTCCGTCTCCTAGCTCTAAGCTACATCCTCACCAATTTTCAGGCATATCGGTAAAGCCGTTCTTGAGTTATAAATAGTGTAACTAACACAACTTTCTGCTGCTTATCTATTATTTATCTATATTAATATTATAAAGAGTTAAGAGGAAAGATTGATTTTGTATGTAACGAGTATACTAAAATTGGATCGATGTTAAAAAAATATTTGACATTAAAAATCTGTAGTTAACTAGTTGCCGCTCGCGACTCCGTCCGCCCGGTACATAATTAGTAGCCTATGTGTTCTTCCAGACTATGTTCTATATGTATACCAAATTGCATCGAGATCAACCGTTCTGTAGATACCTTCTAACAAACACATAAACATTCGCATTTATTCGTAAGATTAAGTTATAGTCAATTGAATATACTTAATATGAGCTATAAAATCATATTAAAATGTTTTATGCGATAGAAAATGTATTATTAAAAATGTTTCTGGCTGAATAAGCTCCCTTGTAATGGCAACACCGCGCGGCGTTGGTATGCTTTGAGGATGTTATTGAATATTTTTCTTATTAATGTTCGAGATCAAAGAGACAAGCCAATGAAAATTATTCCACCGCAGGGAGGGTGACCATAAAATATATGATGTTAGAAGATTTTCACTTTAGTTAGGCTTTTTTCCATGACTATGTCTGCGCGGAACAACTAAAATCTAGCCTATGAGTTTTTCTAAACTTTATTCTACATATATGTCAAATTTTATCGATATACATCCAGTCGTTCTAAAGATACCTTCTAACAAACATCCATCCATCCAAACATTCGCATTTCTATTAGTAAGATAGTAAAAAAACGATTGATGTTCTTACGGTGCCTTCACCAACATTATGATGCCCATATCTGTGAAGAAATTCAAAGATATGTGTGAAGTCACTCACTGGGTCAGCATTGACTATGGCCTTTTTCTTTTTTTTTCAGAGGGGAATGCTTTATGCATACTCCGCGCCCCGGGGGGGATGCGGTAGTTATGTGGGATTCTCCTCCATAGCGGAGGCATACCCACTAAATCCCTCTGTTCCTCCAACGCATCGGGACGGGACCACGGGCACGCTTTCGCTCTCGTCCGCGGCCCCGTCTGCGCCAGCTGCCCAGGCAGCTCCCTCTCGGGGGGGAGGCAACCCTCAGTCGCCGGTGATGGACTCCCCCGTGTCCTTCACTAGAGGGGTATTGTAGGGGTCAACTTAAGGTAGGCTTCAAGACTCTCAGTGAGGACGTTTGAGCTGATGATTTAAAGCTGACATTACTAGCAGTTGTAATTAAAATAAAAACATTTTCTGCTTTTGATGTCTAGGATATTCATGGAAAATGAAATTAACAGATATGGAATATCCGATAAAACGTAATCGCATGGTGATCCTAACCGCGCGTTTGATGTTAACTCCTCAACAACTATTTTATAAATGAAACCTAATATCGCAGAAATATTATAAAACAGCTTTTTGTTTTTAATTTGTTTGAAAATTATTGCAAAATTATTTCACATCGGTATTTCAAATTACTTTCGTTTATATTAACACTAGCTGCCGCCCGCGTATTGGAAAAACTTAGTAAGTAGTCAAGTGTTCTTCCAGACTATGTTCTACATCTGACATTCAACCGTTCTGAAGATACTTTCTAACAAACATCCATCCAAACATTCATATTTATAATATAAGTATTGTAATTCGAATTTCAAATGTGACACGAGTTTTTTTCAATAGTTTTATTGTCAACAAGTATTTAACGTCGTACGATGCAATACCATGAGCACACAGAAGACACGCCTCAAGTGGAAGCAATTCCAACTACAATCTGATGAGTGTGGATGCCGTAAGCATAATTAGCTTAATCCTCTTTCTCTTCCCACCATTTTCTTGTAAGGAAGAGAATGAGTTGATTTTAAAAGAGTAATACTTACAAAATGGTGATCAATGGTTGAACTCGGCGATAGAGATGTCACTTATAATGCGAACAGCAACGCTTTTGATTCACTAGATTACACTTTGGCCTATATACTAACTAATATTAAGATTTAGAGAAGAATTTCTCGCATTAGGAACTTTAACTAACAAATAACCAAACTTTTTCAAAACGTCATTTCAAATTACAAATCAGTGTCCGTACTATTGACTATTCGTACCATTGACAAGTTAACGAACCTGTACGTTTAACATCCATACTATTGACATCACCGAAGCAAAACGAATTTGACCACATTTGGAGTTATCTTTATATATATAAACGACTGGAGCGATTTTGATTAAATTTTTTGTGTGTGTTCAAGGGGGGATCTGGGAATGGTTTAGATTCACAATTTTCATCAAATATTAACTTCATATTAATTTATTCAAATTAAAGACGTGCAGACAGGACAACGTCTGTCGGGTCCGATAGTATATATATATATAAAAGAAAGTGGTGTTAGTTACACTATTTATAACTCAAAACGGCTTTAACGATATACCTGAAAATTGGTGAGGAAGTAGCTTAGAGCAAGGAAACGGACATAGGATACTATTTATTCATTTGAAGAACTGCTTTTTATTTAACTTACTAATATTATAAATGCGAATGTTTAGATGGATGTGATGTGGATGGATGGATGGGTGGGCTACACTAAATTGTTTTATACATCCACGCGGACGGAGTTGCGGGCGACAGCTAGTTTCTAATATTATTAAATAAAACAACATTTTTTATTTACATTATTTATTGAAATAACACATAAATAAATTCATTAAATAATTTCAAAATAATTTATTTATACCGCTTACATCAAATTAAGCATAAGACGCACTATTTTGTAGGTTATTTTGTTATTCACATTATAATAATAGCTTACGAATGAAATGAAACTATTTAAGCATAAAAAAAAGAAACTTTCGATCTTTATAAAATATTTATTTTTGTTTTTTTTTTTTTAAATTGAATAACTAGAGATATTTTAGTACTTTTTAATTGATTTTTATTACTATTTTTTATAATAGAACTTGACAAATATACCAGGAAAGGTAAAAGACAGTTGGTTAATTAAAACCTTTATTTATATTAAGTAATAAAGCCTTATTGTATCTTGTCTTTATATCTTTTTAATTTTAGTTTAAATATATATATATATATATATATTAAGAGATAGTGCGCATCGCGAATGCCCTTGCTAAGATATTTGAAAAGAACTATACTTACCTTTACTATAAATTAACTTTTGCTGCCGTATTATTGATAATATTTCGAATTATAATAATAATAAACTGTATAATATGTTTGTTGTATGTATAACGTAAGAATTAATTTGGTTGTTATAAACTTTTCTTTTTACGTCGTTGACTTGCAATCTCCAGGTCCTGCGTTCGAATACCGCCATGTACCAATGTGTTTTTCCATTTCCGATTTACATATATGTACATTTATCTGATGTTACGGTGAAGGAAAACAATCGTGATGCTGCACATATCTGAGAAGAAATTCAAAGATATGTGTGAAGTCACTGCACTTGGCCTGTGGTTAACTATGTCCTAATCACCCTTAACTTAGGGTAGGCTCCGAGCTCAGTGGGGCGTATAGTGAGCTGATGATGGTTAGTACATATTCAAATCGGAAATGGATAAAAAAAAAACACATTGGTACATGGCGGGATTCGAACCCAGGACCTGCAGATTGCAAGTCAAGTGCTTGACCACTGAGCCACTGACGCTCAATGCAATTGTCTATACATTTATAGACATACACACAATGCAATCACCAACTCTACACAATTATGTATATTTTAGTGTAGAGGGGAGCATTTTACACGGTCTTTCAACTCGGTGGGGACCGAATCGACCTTTTCATAATGAAATCCACAAATGTTTAGTTAAACCGACCTAGGAATGGATGGATTGTAAGAAAAGTGACATGATCAAGGGAGAGACTATAAAAAAACAGGGACAATCGAAATAGATGACTTCCTTAGAGTGTTTAAGGCAGGGTTAGCGTTAGTGTGGTTAGGCGCCCATTTAAGGCGCCTAAAAAAGGCGCCTGAAAAATGCGCCCATTTATGGCGCCTAAAAAAGGCGCCCATTTAAGGCGCCTGAAAAAGGCGCCCATTTAAGGCGCCTGAAAAAGGCGCCCATTTAAGGCGCCTGAAAAGGGCGCCGCAAAACTGACAATTTTCTGTCACTTGTGAAATTAAAAAAATGTAATCCAGTTTTATGCCCCCCCCCCCATGCATGTTAAAAAAGGAGGCGCCGTAAAAATTTCGCCCAAGGACCTAGTACAGCTACTAGACTAAGGATGACAAAAAAATATGATATTGCAATTTGAAACCAAAAAATATAGATTAATTTTATTAGAGTATTAATTTTCGAATCTTTTTATTTGTGAATTTATGAAACTTTACCTATTGTAAAGTCAACTTAAATCTCATACTAAAAAGGTTCAATTTATTAAGCTTTTTTAAGGAAAAGCGTAAACATTCGTACATATTGCACCTTATTTCAATATCTATAAGATACAATTTGCTTTAAGCCGCACATCCTTCTAACTTTAAATCTAATTCCACTTTAACATCTTCTGATTGTAACTCAGTTACCAGCTCACGTAATCTGAAAATACAAATTTTACTTATGACACTCTGCAGAAGAATAGTATAGTATAGAATAATAATTGTGAGTTACGATCGTTTACATAGGATCCATCCTATATATTACTTACTCAGCGAGCTGTGTAGGTGTGACATAAACTGTGTCAGCTTTAAAATCATCAGACGCCGGGAACTTGAGTGTACCAACATCTACCGTCTTTGGATTCATTGCCTAAGTAACATAAGACATATTTATTACGATAAAGAAATATAGCTAAAAAAAATATTAACATTGTATCCAATGAAAGAAATCCAAGGATATCACAATATGATCCACATTTAGTGATATGAGGCGCCTCAATTTTTATGACTTGGGGCGTCTCATTTCTATGACTTGGGGCGCCTACTTTTTTGTAATTTGCGGTGCCTCAATTTTTATGACTTGGGGCGCCTCATTTTTATGACTTGTGGCGCCTCATTTTTTATGACTTGGGGCGCCTAACTTTTATGACTCGGGGCGCCTCATTTTGCAAACTGCGGCGCCTTAACTATCCAATCAATATGTAAAGTCTTGTATGTAGAGACACGTCATTGGCGGTTTAAGTCAAAAAATGCTGCAATAAAATTTACTTTTCTCAACAATTTATTTAGCTAATTGATATTAAGGTTACTAGTAGTTTCAATTCAATTAGTAAAGCTCTGAATATTTAGTCATAATAATAAATAATAGATTCAATTAGTTTACTCTAACAACAAAGAACTCAGTAAGAGTATTGTGAGTTGTGTTCTGAGTTACTCGGATGTAAAACTTACTGCAGCGAGTTCTGTGGTTGGGAACTCAGCAAAGTCCGCTTCAACGCAACGCCACGGTCTGTACAGTAAGAGTAGGTTGCGTGCCTCCAATTGTAGAGATGCTAAACGCTCCTAAATATAGACCAAGAGTTAATGGAGATCGTAATTATAATATATCCGCGAATATCTGTACTTTTTGTATAGAAATAAAATTAGTATTTTTAAAAATTATGTGACTAAAAAATAATAAAAACAAAAGCTAAAACACTTTTATAATAAAAATATCGTCAAATTCAATCAAATAGTCGAAAAAATTTATTTTTAATAGCTCTTGTACTTTATTTTGGAAATTTTTTATTTGATTTGTTATTGATGCGATTGTTTAGATGAATGGATAGATGTATATAACAAATCTTGATAAAATTTGGCACAGATGTAGAACATATGCTGGAAGAACACATAGATACTAAGTTTTTTTTTTAATTCCACACGGACGGAGTCGCGGGAAACAACTTAATAATCATTTAAAGTGCGAGTTAAATAACTTACCTCAAGTTGCCGCCTAATCTCTCGTTGTCTCTCTTTATGTTGCTGCACCACTTTGGGATAGTCGACCATCTTCTCTGGTAACTTGATCAGACCAGACCGGGCTATTGATAGAGTCCATTCCTGTTAGAAAATATTTATAAGATTTTTTTTTTAATAACAGAAGGGGGCAAACGAACAGCGGGAACACCGAGGTGTTCAACGACCCCCATGGACTACAGCAATACCAGAGGAACCGCAGATGAAGGACCCTAAGTTGTAGCGGTTTGGAAATACCGCCAAGGACAGACCATTCCACAACGCTCCTGTGCGAGGCAGGAAGTGACTAATTATAACTAATATTTCATCAAGAGCTATTGATAATTTCGTTCAACATATATTTTTAAATATTATTAACGATATAAATGTGCATCAACCAGTGCCATATTGTGACGTCACAGCTTTAAAAAAAACAATCAAAATTAAAAAATTCTCTCTCTCCACCTGAAACACAATCTTCCGTACACTCACAATCTACAACCAAAACACTCAAAATCTACAATCCAAACACTCAAAATTTACAACCTGTAAACTCACAACCTACAACCCAAGCACTCATTACCTATCACTATCACTTACCGATTGCAACTGTTGGAGTCGTCTCTCCAAGTTGTGCACGGCCTGTCTCCTCGCAACAGCCGCTGCTGAGTCCGGGTTGTAAAGCGGACGTAACGCTCGCACTGTACTACGTTCAGCACGCTTGCACGCAGCTAAACGAGCTGCGCGTTCACGTTCAATTGTCCTAAAAGATTAATATTTTACTACTAAAACACTATTAGTGAATTAAAATAAGCAAATAAAACAGACTGACTGACATACTGACACCTCATTTATCAAAATCAATTTAGTCATTGGCTTTTCGTACACAAGTCAATGAACATTTAGTGGCTTAATGACTTTCGAATGTGACTTTACAGAGCGTGCGTCGTCGACATTTTTATCTCTCGTCACCGAAGACAGTCGCAACCTGTTTGTCAAAATGGTCAAGAAAAGTCGTTATAACATTCGATATATCGGAGCAACATACAGTTGACATGTCGCTATATCTGTACTAGTCTCGCGTCAGTTTAACATTGTGAAGCGAGGCAACCTTAAAATAGTTTCCTTGGATATGAAGGTCATTTTAACTCACCAGTTGAGTACTTTGATCTGTCTCTGCAGGGCCTCGTTGACTTCATCAGCCGCGTACCCTGGAGCCACCTTCACTGGTGTCTCCTCTGTCAATAGACATATATATTAAAAACCATAGCAAAAAAAACATTAATTTCAGTTTTTTTTTTTCATATGAATTGTGTAAACTAGTTAATTTAAGAATAGAGTTTATTTTTTTAATTAAAAATCTTTTTTGTCTTTGGCTATATTTTTTTTTAAACCTTAGTAGCCTGATTTACATACAAAAGTGATTTATATTTAATATTACTGTGTTTGCTTGATAAAATAAAACAATAATGAAATTTGTTTTTTTAATTTCGTTTGAAAGAATATAATACAACAGTAAAATAGGTACAGCCAACCTATAAAAAAACTAATAGTGATGTGAACATTTGGTTTAAAAGATTGGTATCAAAATTAAAACTCTAGGCTACTAAGGGTTAACCATAATTTCCAAATGTACAAAACATATTATTATCTTTATCTTATCAAAGATAAAGATAACATCTTTTTATTTACGAATTTACTTTTAGTAAGCAGTATTGTCAACAAACGACCTTAATAAGTATGAACCCTTGTTCAAGAGACAGCGATTTTCTCGCTTATAGAGATTTCTCATTAACCCGACTTTCTCGCTTATGAATGTCGTCCGTTTAACCGGACAATGATTCTAACTTATCCAAGTTTGATTGTATTGCTTTTTGGTCATATACAAAAAAGTTCTAGTTTAAAGTACAGTCAGCGTCATATAGATCGATACAGACAAGATATGCAAATATATAGGCACCTTGCATGTACTCATATATTTGACGCTGTGTATGTACCGATGTATTTGAGCATGGTGAATGTATCTATTAATTTGAAGACTTTTGTTGTACCGATATAATTGATTACTTTTGGTGTACCTATATATTTGCATATCTTGTCTGTTACGATCTATATGACGCTGACTGTACATATAGTAAATAAGATAGAAAATTAACACATTATACATACATACATGCAAATAAATTAACATAAATTAGTTCGCCTTTGCCTTGATTAAAAAAAAGCTGTGTTAGCACATAGTTAAAACGTTGTTAAATTTGACATATGTCAAAAATTGACCGTGACATAACCTAATCATTACTTGGAGAGATTCAAAAATTACTTTAATCATGTCTTGATATATATTTTAATTATTTACTTAAAAAAAACTAAAAAAATCAAATACAGTGTTTACAATTTAAAAATGATAAAGCACAATAAACTGTGCTTAAAATCATAACAATTCCTAAACTACTATTCTCATCATCATCAGCTCACTATACGTCCCCACCGAGGGGCTCGGATCCTACCCTAAGTTAAGGGTGATTAGGCCATAGTCAACCACAGGCCAAATGCGGGTTGACTTCACACCTATATTTGAATTTCTTCTCAGATATGTACAGCATCACGATGTTTTCCTTCATCGTAAGTTAGATAAATGTACATATGTAAATCGGAAATGGAAAAACACATTGGTAGATGGCGGGATTCGAACCCAGGACCTGCATTGCAAGTCAAGTGCTTGACTCTTGAGCCACCAACGCTCTTAAATAATCGCAAATAAATTCAGCAAAACAATAATAATTTGCTAATCAAATATTAAAAAAAAAATCTAAAAAATATATATTGTCTATTATCTTGGCTGTACATAACAATGACCTTTGCTTCAACAAAATATTTAAAAAAAAACATAAATTATCCATGCAGAGATGCAACATGGCATTCTTACGTTTGTCCTCTTTCGGCGCGGGCGGAGTTGTGACAGTCGCTAGTTGGCATGTTGTTAAAATTATATATTGTAATTATATTAATATAGCACATTTTATTATATTTAAAGCTATTAGAAATTAATAAGCAATGACATTTTGTGTTTTTTATGATGCAAAAAATTTTTGCTTTTTAATATTTAAAAAAAAGAAACAGTAATTTCCAATTTAAAAAAAACAATTTTTTTAACAAATGTTATTACTTATTTTCAAACAGTACTTATTTTTTGTTCTTTAATGGAATTAAACACAAAATATCATATACATGTCGTTTTATAAAATAACGTTTTTCATTTAAATAAACCTTAAAAATTAGAAATAAAAATTAACATAATATTAGGATTAAAATAAAGTTCGATTGTTGAGAGTTGGGGAAGTTGTGAGAGTGGGGGAAGTTGTGAGAGTGGGGGAAGTTGTGAGAGTGGGGGAAGTTGTGAGAGTGAAGAAAGTTGTGAGAGTGAAGGAAGTTGTGAGAGTGGGGGAAGTTGTAAGAGTGAAGGTAGTTGTGAGAGTGGAGGCAATTTGTGAGAGTGGGGGAAGTTGTGAGAGTGGGTTCACAATAGTGTGAGTGGGGTCATGCTATTGTATTCTATGTGTATCTTACGTGCGAACTCCCGCAGTGAGGCTGGTGGGGACACCGCAGCTAACATACATATAAATTTAATATATTATACATCTTTATATAATAACATATACAGGGTGTCCGGTAATAACTAACTTTGGATATAAATTGGGTTAATAAGACCAAGGAATCTGTAGTACTTTGTTGTATATGTCTTTACCGGACATCCTGTATGGTCGAATTCAATAGAAATAAAAATTTATAACAAACCTATCTTAACAATTTTACCTTTATAAGGCTATAGTCATAGACTTATTAAAAACAGACATGTTTCTATCATCAATTTAAATACTGAAACATTCTTAAATAAATCCATAGATTTCATTGACATTTTCAGACATAGAATTTGTCTATAGATATACTATTTTGCTAATATTATTGATATATGTAAATATTTTATTTGGCACGTGAATAATAAGAGTATTATACTGGCCGAAGTGCCAACTCACAAAACACACTTTGAAAAGTGTTAAGCTTCATACAATTTAACCTAACTTAATCAATGTAAACAAAAAAACACAATCTAATCTCAACTAACGGTCTGTAAGAGAAAAAGTCGTTCAGTAGAAGACTAATAGTGTGTTTCTGAGACCAAAATCTCCCAGTAAAACATATTATTATCCGTATTATGTTAAAGATAGACAGGAACGACGATTATACACATTTTAATCTTAGTTACCAACGGTTAACTTTTTTATGTCTAAAAAGGCTGTTTGTCTTTAAGTGCAACACAGCAAAGTGCCTTAGCTGTACTTATACGCAGTAATATAAAGTAAGATAAAGCGAATTTGTCTCGTTGCAAGGTACGAGACATTTTTCTGTAAGTGTAACACCGCAAAATGCCCTGACTGTACTTTTACACGGCAATTTTTTATTAGGCGAATTTGTCTTGTAAGGAAAAAAGGCAATTTTCTATAAGTAGTACACTGAAAACTGCCCTGATTGTACTTAAACATGGCAATAAAGAGGAAAAACAGAATACATACCATGATGTGCACCACCACGTTTCGCGTACAACTTCAATTTATCACGTAACGCGCCTCTCTCACTCTCCAGAGACTCGATGTCTTGTTGCAAATGATCCATTGTCTCTTCAAACTCTTTCTCCTTCCTAACATACACACATAAATCAAAAGCAATTCTTACGACCAGTATGCAAGATGGGACCACCGCCCAGGGTGCTTAACTATAATTATAATACTCTATCTATAGAAGATTTTTCCGTACACCAAAATAAAGGGGCGCGTCTAATCTTGCCCAGGGCATCCTAAATGCTAAGCCTTGCTTAATACTAAAATTATTGAAAAATGAGTATGTTTAATTGTCTCTCCTAAAGAGTTTTCTAACCAGATTTTCTCGCTTACAGCTCATCCATTGGACCGGACTATAAGTTTAACGTAAAAGTTTTTGCTTATCTGGATTCGAATAATTAAAAAATGGGTTCATAGGTAATCTTATATATAAAATTCTCGTGTCACGAAATTATCTTATATATAAAATTCTCGTGTCACGAAATTATCTTATATATAAAATTCTCGTGTCACGAAATTATCTTATATATAAAATTCTCGTGTCACGATTTTCGTTCCCATACTCCTCCGAAGCGGCTTCACCGATTCTCATGTAATTTTGTGAGCATATTGAGTAGCCCTGAGAATCGGACAACGTCTAGTTTTCATCCCGCGCGGACGGAGTCGCGGGCGACAGCTAGTATATATACATTCGTCAGGAGGCACCGAATAATTTCGAACCCATCGGAGACCCTTCATCAGGGTGTGTGGGACTCACTCAGTGAGCTCGGGGCCTTGTCCGCGAAATAATACCAGTCCCACTGACCCTGATGAAGGGCCTCCGATGGCCTCGAAACTAGTCGTTGTCACCGGACGAATATACGTCAGTGTTTCGCCGTTTTTATATCAGTTTATTATATAATCCCACAAAAGTTTAAATAATGTAATTATTACGCATAGTAGTTTACAATGATCAGTGTGTGTTAAGAGTCAAAAGATTACGGGTTTAAAACCTTTACCAAATCTTTCTCTATGGTATAAGTGACATTTGATCTACATTTGATAGGATCGTCTATGGTATGACTGACCTCTTGAGTTGATTATGAGCATCATCCAGCTTCCGCTGCAGCTGCTCCGCGCGCAGCTCAGCCGCGCTGGCTGCAGCTGACAGCTTGCGCTCACCCAGCTCGCGACGTATCTGCATCTCTGATAGTTCCTCTTGTTTAGCCTACAAATATATATTTTTTATAATAAAGGCAATCCAGCTACCGGACCACCTAGAACAGTGGTTCCCAAACTTATTTTGTCCACTGCCCACTTTGAGAATAAATATTTCTTTGGCGCCCCCATATTTTCACATATTTTTAAAAACCACTATAACTTCAAATTAAATTAATTAATTATTGTGACCTACAGGGTGTTACTACCTACCAAAAGGTTACGTACATAGGAAGGGGAATGATAGGGGTGGTCACAAGGGTCAACTTTTCACAATACAATCATCGATTTTACATAAAAAAAAAACAATTTTATTTAATAAAATCTTCAGTTTTACAATTCAAATGATCATTCCAGGAGCGTCAATAGCCTAATGGTTAAGTGTACGGATTTGCGATCACGAGGTCGGGGGTTCGAATCCCGACATTCGACTATTGTAAACCATATCCTAGCACAAGTCTAAAGCTTAGTTGGAATTGTAAAAGATATATTAGTAAAATTTACTAAAAAATCTGCTTATATTTAAAAGAAAAAAAAATTACATTTCTTAATGAGATATACATCACCTTAAGCGCTTTCTTGAGTTCTTTAATATCAGCCTCTTTGTTCTCCAACTTGATGGTGAGGGTCTTCGTCTCTTCTAATTGCTTCTTGACTAACTGAGCACGCAGTACCACTGGTGGAGTCGGCTACGTAAATAATTAGGACATATTAATTCTATGACAACTAGCTGTCGCCCGTGACTCCGTTCGCGCGGAATTAAAAACAAAATAAGTAGTCTATGTCTTTTTTCAGACTATGTTGTATATGTATGACAAATTTTCATTATCCATGCAGAAGTATAGAGATACCTTCAACATCCATCCATCCATCTAAACATTCGCATTTATAATATTAGTGAAAGAGAGTGAGGAGAGAGAGAGAGAGAGGGGGAGAGAGAGAAACTCTCCCTCTCTCTTTCTACCTCCGCCCACAAATCTTTTTTTTTTTTAAATCTTAAGGTAGCAAACGAGCGAGCGACCACCTGAAATCGCTGAAATAGCGAAGTGACCGTTGCCCATAGACATACGCAATTGCATATGCGTTGCCTAACTTTAATCGACGGAGGAAAGGATGCACAGAAAGAAAACATTTTCCCTTTCCATGCATCCTCTCATCCGGAAAGTCCACTTCCATTTCCCATCCTTTACTTATAAGAAAGAGGGTGTGAAGGGAAAGAGGACTAAATTAGTCCTCCGAGACGCACACTCATCAGACTGTACTTGGAATTGCTTCCACTTCACGCTTGTCTTCTGTATGGTCGTGGTTTTTCACCGGGCGAACCTGGCCGATTCATGCGAACATGTTAAAGCTCGCTCTACCACTGTTAAATTCTATTAAAATCTATTTCCATTATCCAATAATTCCTTACTAAGGAAGAGAACTTACATATAACTAGTGGAACCGTACCTTATCTTGTTGTACATTGGTGAGTGACATCATATCGTATTCATTGTCCTGTGTGAATGCTGCCAATTTGTTGACATCTGATGACACCGCGTTGAGCGCGTGACGTATCGTACGAACTGGACCGTGGTCATCCTGATATGAGAGAGAAAAAAAAAATATTCAAAAACACAATAATATTATAATTAGCTTACTAAGTCAACACTGAGGGAGTCAGAGCCTTCACTAAGTGTGACTAGGTCATAGTCAATGCTGGCTGTGACTTTACACATATCTTTGATATACCTATTAGGCTATTGGCGCTTAAAGTTTAGCCTACCTTAGCTGTCAAGTATCAATGGAGGTCTACTTTAACATGCACGAATTGGGTCGTCAGGTGAAATACCACGACCACAACAGAAGACAGGCTTCAAGTGGAAGTAATTCCGCGTGCAGTCTGATGAGAGTGTGTCCCGGAGGATTAATTTAGTCATCTTTCCCTTCCCTCCCTTTTCTTATAAGGAAAGGATGGGAAGTGGAAGTGGACTTTCCGGATTAGATGCATGGAAAGGGAAAATATGTTCTTTCTGTGCATCCTCGCCTCCGTCGATTAAAGGTAGGCAACGCATATGCAATTGCGTATGTCTATGGGCAACGGTCACTTCGCTATTTCAGCGATTTCAGGTGACCGCTCGCTCGTTTACCAACTTATTATACAGGATGTTCCAAAAGATTACGTATATAGGAAGGGGGATGATAGGGGTGGTCACAAGGGTCACCAGAAAAATAAAATAAAAATTCCCCTCTTTTTACACCTTCTGGGGAATTTTTATTTTAATTTTTCTGGTGACCCTTGTGACCACCCCTATCATCCCCCTTCCTATGTACGTAATCTTTTGAGACATCCTGTATAAAATAAAAAAACTTAGTAATGTTTACCTGTTGATACATCTTGTCAGTGGCTGCTGCCCATACAGCAGAGAGAGCGTGTGCTGTGAGCGGCGCTCCCTCCCCGCGGTCTCCAGCTGTAGCGGCGCACGCGGCGGCAGCACGAGCTGCGAGCGCAACCGCACGACTGCACCTCCATAATGTCGTCGCACAATCACTACGCAGACGTTCTACTAACTGAAAATACGTATATCTTAAATTATTCAAACTTTCATGAGACATTATACTAAACTTATATATAAAAATGGCTAAACACTGACGTATATTCGTCAGGTGGCACCGACTAGTTTCGAGCCCATTGGAGACCCTTCATCAAGGTGAGTGGGACTGGTATTATATCGCGGACGAGGCCACCAGCTCACTGAGTGAGTCCCACTCCGTCCGCACGGAATTTGAAAAAACTATTAGTCGCAGCGTAATGTTATATACCCTAAAGCCTTCCTCTATAAATGGACTATCCATTAAACAAAGAATTTTTCAAATCGGACCAATAGTTCCTGAGATTAGCGCGTTTAAACAAACAAACTCTTCCGCTTTATAATATTAGTATATATTTATACCTGTAGGTCCAATGGTACATTATCCAGTCTGGCACCAGGAGGTAATCGTCGTCTGACACTCTTCAGCTGCTGCTGCAGAGCGGAGCTGCTGTTCTGTATCAATTCGTGTAGTTGACCCAGCTCGTGTTGCTTATCTGTCGACTGTATAGTCAAGAAATTTTATTTCCTACCCTAATATAAAACTTTAGTGCTATTCTGACCTTATTTTAGACATTATTAGTTTTTTTTTATATTATAACTTGGCAAACGAGCGAGCGGCCACTTGAAGTCGCTGTAATAGCGAAGTGACCGTTGCCCATATACGCACGACGGAGACGGAGGAGAGGATGCACAGAAAGAAAATATATTCCCTTTCTATGCATCCTCTCATTCGGAAAGTCCACTTCCACTTCCCATTATTTCCTTATAAGAAAAAGGGTGGGAAGGGAAAGAGGACTAAATTAAGCCTCCGGGAATAGCTTCCACTTGAGGCGTGTCTTCTGTATGGTCCTGGTATTTCACCGGACGAGCCGATTCGTGCATGTTAGAGCTCGCTCTACCACTGTTAAACTTCACGCTTAATTACAAAGTCAAGTGTTAGAATGATTAATGAGGCGACAAGTTATTATGTAATTTTTTTATAACAGAAGAGTTCCGTAATCGGACGACACGACAGACCGCCAGGTTCCATCCACACCACCTGGATGGCTGGCGTTCCACAACGGTGCGATTCTCGCGCAATTTCTTGCCTCGCACAGCCGCGTTGTGGAACGGTCTGTCCTCGGCGGTATTTCCAAACCAATACGACTTAGGGACCTTCAAGAAGCGAGCATACCATTTCCTTAAAGGCATCTGCAGTTCCTCTGGTGTTGCAGTTGTCCATGGGTGTCGTTGATCACCTCGGTGTTCCCGCCGCTCGTTTGCCCCCTTCTCTTATAAAAAAAGAGGGCAAACGCACAGCGGGAACACCGAGGTGATCAACGACACCCATGGACATCTGCAACACCAGAGGAACTGTAGATGCGTTGCCTTTAAGATGGTGATAATCTCGCTTCTTGAAGGATCCTAAGTCGTAGTGAATAATATTAAAAGCGATATTAACAATTATATTACTAACCTGTAATACATGCGACAGTGCACTGGCATCCGCATGTAATGCCCGTGCCAGTGAATCCAGTGCGCTACACACACGTAACACTGGCTCCCTCGCCGCACTACTTCCCATACCAAGTCCTGACCACATCGCTGCTAAGTACGACCAGCAACGCTCCACTCCTGTATTACATCATTTGTGAACTTCAAATATCTTATATATAAAATTCTCCTGTCACGAAATTATATTATATAAAATTCTCGTGTCACGAGATTATCTTATGTATAAAATTCTCGTGTCACGAGATTATCTTATGTATAAAATTCTCGTGTCACGAGATTATCTTATGTATAAAATTCTCGTGTCACGAAATTATCTTATGTATAAAATTCTCGTGTCACGAAATTATCTTATATATAAAATTCTCGTGTCACAATTTTCGTTCCCATACTCCTCCGAAACTGCTTGACTGATTCTCATGAAATTTTGTGAGCATATTGAGTAGCTCTGAGAATCGGACAACATCTATTTTTCATCCCGGACGGAGTCGCGGGCGACAGCTAGTAAGGTTATAAATCTATCATCACGTTTAACAGTGATAGAGCTAGCTTTAACATGCACGAATCGGCTCGTCAGGTGAAATACCACGACCATACAGAAGACAGGCTTCAAGTGGAAGCTATTCCCGGAGGCCTAATTTAGTCCTCTTTCCTTTCCCACCCTTTTTCTTATAAGGAAGGAATGGGAAGGGAAAGAGGACTAAATTAGTCCTCCTGACACAGTCATCACACTGTAGTTATTATTGCTTCCATTTCAGGCATGTCTTCTGTGTGATCGTGGTTTATGTTAAAACTCACTCTACCACTGTTAAATGACCTGACCTGAGTATGACATACCATCTAGAGCGCAGTTCTCATCCAGTTCATTGGTCCTGAGCAGTGAAGTCAGTGCATCCAGTGCTCGCTCCTGCGCAGCCGCGTCCGGCAGCGCACCAGCAGCACGCAGCAGTACTTCCGGACTACACGTCTCCAGTGCTCCTGACCACATGCTGACTAAACACTAGAAATTAAAAAAAAATATTGGTCGCACCATAATGTTATATAGCCTAAAGCCTTCCTCTATAAATGGACTATCCAACAAAAAAAGAAATTTACAAATCGGACCAGTAGTTCCTGAGATTAGCGCGTTTAAACAAACTCTTCCGCTTTATAAAATTAGTATATATTAAAAACCCAAAGTTCATCATCATCAGCTCACTATACGTCCCCACCGAGGGGCTCGGAGCCTACCCTAAGTTAAGAGTGATTAGACCATAGTCAACCACAGGCCAAGTGCGAGTTGACTTCACACATATCTTTGACTTTCTCAGATATGTGCAGCATCACGATGTTTTCCTTCACCGTAACATCAGATAAATGTACATATGTAAATCGGAAATGGAAAAACACATTGGTACATGGCGGGATTCGAACCCAGGACCTGCAGATTGCAAGTCAAGTGCTTGACCACTGAGCCACCGACGCTCGAACCGTAAAATTATTAATTATTTTGTCTTAATTTTTATTTTTTACCTGTATCATATGCAACTGGTATTCCAGTTGACATCTGAAGCTGTACTGGACTGCTGTATGCGTCTTTGTTATCACTTCTCTGTCCCACACGTTCACTGCTGGGAACCTAAAAAAAATATATCAAATTTCTTATTACAATTATTAAAATAATCTGACTTCTTAGTAATCTTACTAACATTATAAACTAGCTGTCGCCCGCGACTCCGTCCGCGTGGATAAAAAAAACTTAATTAGTGTAGCCTATGTGTTCTTTAAGACTATGTTCTATAAGTATGCCAAATTTAATCGAGATCCGTTCAGCCGTTCTAGAGATATCTTCAAACGATCCATCCATCCATCCACATCACATCCATCTAAACATTTGCATAATATTAGTAAGTTAAATAAAAAGCAGCTCTTCAAGGCATGAATTCGAAAAAAAAATGAATAAATAGTATCCTATGTCCGTCTCCTGGCTCTAAGCTACCTCCTCAACAATTTTCAGGCATATCGGTAAAGCCGTTCTTGAGTTATAAATAGTGTAACTAACACCACTTTCTTTTATATATATCTAGAAGATATATAGAAGAGAATGTATGGATTTATGTTTGAAGATATCTCCAGAACGACTTAACAGATCTTGATGAAATTTGTCATACATATAGAACATAGTCTGGAAGAACACATACACTACTGAGTTTACTTTTAATTCCACGCAGAGTCAGAGGAGACAGCTAGTAACTATGTACAAAAGCGTTAGGAATTAAATATCTTTTTTTTTTGTAGAAATATAAGCAGATTTTTTTTGTAAATTGACTAATATTTCTTTAACCATTCCAACTAAGCTCTATGCTTGTGCTAGGATATGGTTTACGACAATAGTCGAATGTCGGGATTCGAACCCCCGACCTCGTGGTCGGAAATCCGTACACTTAACCATTAGGCTATTGACGCTTTATATATTACTTTCAATATTTATTAATAAATAACATTACTCACTTCTCACGTATTTGTCCCAAAATTATATCAGCTTTTGTATTCAAACGTTGTAATAACAGAATAAGCAATATCGCGTCGTGATCACCTGAAAATATATCATTAAAAAAAAACATACAATTTCTATTAAAATAACTCTGAAGATACGTATGATAGCAACAGTGATGACAATGATGATGATGATGTACATTTAGTCATGAAACTAAAACTAAAATTAATATACAGGGTGTCGCAAAAGGTTACGTACATAGGAAGGGGGATGATAGGGGTGGTCACAAGGGTCATCAGAAAAATAAAATCGATGACAATAATGACGACGACGATGACAATAATGACGACGACGATGACAATAATGACAATGATGACGACAATGATGATGACGATGACGATGACAATGATGATGACAATGATGACGATGACAATAATGTCGACGACGATGACAATAATGATAATGATGACGACAATGATGATGACGATGACAATGACAATGATGATGACAATGATGACGATGACAATAATGTCGACGACGATGACAATAATGATGACGACAATGATGATAGTATAATCATTGCAAAGATGATGATGATGGCATAAGGATGCCAAATGTGATGTTGATGATAACAACAATAAAGATGATGATAATATTGTTAAGGCCAACTAACCAGCATTAGACATGAAGTGATCAGGTAGACAGGCGGCCAGCATGTCCGCTCGCGCCTTCGCCTGCGCCAGCTCTAATGCCCTGAGCTGCAGGTCTACCGAGCGTGTGGAGGCGCGTGACGCCTGCACCAATGTCCCCAGCTCCGGGGGCGAGGCCCTGACTTCTGGGCTGGATTCTTGTTGTTCTGGTCGTGGTGGTGATTCTGGAAACATTAATCAAAGTTAGTTACTGTTTTATTAGAAAAGAAATCTCTTGAAATATATTAGTACTAGCGGAGCCGACAGACGTTGTCCTGTCTACACGTCTTTAATTCGAATATTATTTAAAATTTGACACTGCGATGGTAGCGCCGACTGTCGGATCCAATGTGAAACATTCCAAAATCAACAACTACTAGTAAATTAAAAATTAATTAAAAAAACATTGTCCAGCGGACAAAATTGTGAATCTAAACCATTCCCAGATCCCCTTGAACACACACAAAAAATTTCATCAAAATCGCTCCAGTCGTTTGAGAGAAGTTCAGTGACATACACACACACAGAAGAATTATATATATAAAGATTAACATCCCGCGACTTCGTCTGCGTGAAATTAAATTAACATAAATAGTATATGTGTTCTTCCAGACTATGTTCTATATGTATGAGATTTAAACATTCGCATTTATAATATTAGTAAGATATTCATTATAATATTATATAATTCAAGTAAAATAATTTCAAGGACAAAGTCACCGGCAGAGAGAGAAAAACATTTTTTTCATCATTGCCTGTGTACGTTCCTTGTTAGCTCCGGAACGGTTGGACCGATTTTGATCAGACTTAGACTGGAAGGTAGCTGATGAGTTCGGGGATGTTAGGAAACATACCCATACTACGTACCTAATTTTTTCGACGCCTCCCTTCCCTCGGTGACACGTAGTACATGCTAACACCCCTCTTTAGTTTTTACGTAGTAATTCATAATTATGATTTTTAATCATTTCACAGGTAAAAATTGAAAAAGAAATAATTTGGCTCATAGTCTTCTTTATAACATAAGACTGCATGCATTCTTAAATTAATAGTGAATTATGTATTATGAAAAAAAAAACAAGTAACGACTACATGACTAAAATCTCAGCCCCCCCCTTTACTGTGACTGACCGTAGTATTTTAATGACTAACCCCCCCCCCCCCTAAAAGGGTCACGTAGTATGGGTACGTTCCCTTATACGCTATATTTTTGGATTTACCTTGTTTGTTATCCAATTGTGTTCTCAAATCATTGTATTGTTCCGTCATCTTATGAACAAGTTCCCGGAACTTGACAATTGTCGCATCTCTATCCATTATTGTCTCCATTGCTGCTTCTCTTTCACGTACAGCCTTGAAATATAAGCGTCAATATCATCATTTACATGAAACTGTGTAAAAAAATTGTATGACGCAACTGGTACAGTGGTAGAGCGAGCTTTAACATCTTGGCACGAATTGGCCCGGCTCTCCTGGTGAAATACCATGACCTCACAGAAGACAGGCGTCAAGTGGAAGCTATTCCGCATTTCGTCTGATGAGTGTGCGTCCCGGAGGCCTTATTTAGTCCACTTCCACATCCCCTCCCTTTTCTTATAAGGAAAGGATGGGAAGTGGAAGTGGACTTTCCGGATGAGAGGATGCATGGGAAGGGAAAATATTTTATTTTTGTGCATCCTCTCCTCCGTCGATTAAAGGTAGGCAACGCATAGGCAATTGCGTATGTCTATGGGCAACGGTCACTTCGCTATTTCAGCGATTTCAGGTGACCGCTCGCTCGTTTGCCTCCTTATGATATAAAAAAAAACTCATCGACATTCTAAAATGCTATAATACTATGATAAAACCTGCAAAAATTCTAAGAACCTTATTAAGAACTAAAATTAATTATTTTTATTAGACATTAAGAATTCAAAAATATGTTTTCGATTTCTCTATAAGCGAAAAACTTGAGTATGAACGAAAAATCCATAACCAATTTTTTTTTTATAGCAAACGAGCAATCATCATCATCAGCTCACTATACGTCCCCACTGAGGGTCTCGGAGCCTACCCTAAGTTACGGGTGATTAGGCCATAGTCAACCACGCTGACCAAGTGCAGTGACTTCACACATATCTTTGAATTTCTTCTCAGATATGTGCAGCATCACGATGTTTTCCTTCACCGTAACATCGGATAAATGTACATATGTAAATCGGAAATGGAAAAACACATTGGTACATGGCGGGATTCGAACCCTGGACCTGCAGATTGCAAGTCAAGAGCTTTACTCCTGAGCCACCGACGCTCTTACGACAATAATTCGCTTAAAATTGTTTTATATTTAACTTCAGTATTCATGTCCTCACCTCTCTGGTAGCTGCATGAGCCATCTCCAACTCCTCGCGCAGATCCATCTCTAGCTCCCTGTTAGACTCTACCAGCTGCTCATGCACCTCCTGCAGCGCCTCCAACTCTGACACGTCCTGCTTCAGCTGTTCCACCTGGAAAGTAACGAAATGACAAATAGAAAGGAAACCTGATAGTTTAGAGATTTAAAAATATAGTAAAACTTGCTGTTGCCCGTGACTCTGTCTGCGTGGGATAAAAACAAGTAATAAGTGGTCTATGTGTTCTTCCAGACTATGTTCTATATGTATGTCAAATTTCATCAAGATCCATTCAGCTGTTCTGGGAGATATCTTCTAACAAACATCTGAACATTCGCATTTATAATATTAGTAAGATATTTATTTCAGACCACAAAATATGGCGTAAAATTGGCAAAAATCACGATAAGACGTCAAACTCCGACACTCGCATCTTAACTAATATTATAAATGCGAATGTTTAGATGTATGTTTGTTAGAAGATATCTCCAGAACAACTGAGCGGGTTTTAATGAAATTTGTCATACATATAGAACATAGTCTGGAAGAACACATAGGTTACTCAGTAAGTTTTTTTTTAATTCCACACAAAGAAAGTCGAGGGCAAAGGCTAATATCTAAGTCAAAAACATTGTTATCAAACCTATGTATAGAAAATAGTCAGACTATGAATATTTTAAACATAACCTCTCAATTTTCTAAGCAATATATTTAATAATATCTTACCTGGTCTTCCAAAGCCATCTTCTTCTCAGCAAGCTGTTCCACCATCTCTTCAGCACCAAGTGCCGCATCCACCTGCTCCCTGAGATCAGCTACCTGAGCCTCCAATTCCTCAACTCTGGCTGATAACTTCTCTTTAGTACGACTCAGTTCTGCTATTTCTGATTTATACTGTTCCAAATCCTAGAAAAGTTAATTATATATCTTAATTTGATGAAATCCTTTGATTTTTAATCTAAATTGCTTATTTAAGTTTTTAAATCCGATTTTTTTATATCATAAAGTGGTAAACGAGCGAGCGGCCACCTGAAATCGCTGAAATAGCGGACCGGTATCCGTACCCTTAACCATAAGGCTATTGACACTTTTCAAATTTAAACTAGACTAGACTACAGAGACTATTTATTAAAATATTAGATAAAACACTTTTTTTAGCTTTTTAACACGTCAAATGCCACAGTTCAATGTCTTTTAAATACGTAAAAATCATTGTAGCATTGAAAGTGTTAACAGTATCTATAGAAAAATACCCATAAAAAAATGACTAAAGATGGAACTTGACGAAGTACTTCTTTTTAACAGCTGATCTTGTATTACGCAATGGCCTCCTCCCATCCTTGAATATACAACACCTAAGATAATGTATAGACAGAAATCATGTTCCGAAGGACCAATGTTTGAATTTATTATTAAATTTCATATCATCCTTTTTTATAAGAGAAGGGGGAAAACGAGCAGCTTCAACACCGAGGTGATCAACGACACCCATGGACATCTGCAACACCAGAGGAACTGTAGATGCGTTGCCGGCCTTTAAGGAAATGGTATGCTCGCTTCTTGAAGGTCCCTAAGTTGTACTGGTTTGGAAATACCGCCGAGGACAGACCGTTCCACAACGCGACTGTTCGAGGCAAGAAATTGCGCGAGAATCGCACGGTTGTGGAACACCAGCCATCCAGGTGGTGTGGATGGAACCTGGCGGTCTGTCGTGTCGTCCGATTACGGAACTCGGCGGCAGGAATCGTTCCAAACAGTTCTTCGGAACACTCCCCATGGTAAATGCGGTAAAAAATGCAGATGCATCCACCTCATCCTACGCCTAAACACATCTTAAATTATATTACGCACGACTCGAAGGTTTTTATTTATTTCTTTACTCATCACATGGAATTTGAATACTGCAAAAACAGTGTACTGGCTGAAATTTGTACCCTTAAATCTTTCTACTACACCTAATATTACATAACATCATGATCATCATCAGCTCACTATATATCCCAACTGAGGGTCTCGGAGCTTACCCTAAGTTAACTAGGTCATAGTCATTGCTGGCCCAATGCGACTTCACACATATCTTTGACATTTCGTCACAGATAAAATTAAAGCGTCAATACCCTAATGGTTAAGGGTACGGATTTCCGATCACGAGGTCGGGGATTCGAATCCCGATATTCGACTACTGTCGTAAACCATATCCTAGCACAAGCATAGAGCTTATTTGGAATGGTTAAAGAAATATTAGTAAATTTACACAGAAAACTGCTAATATTTTAAATAAAAAAACAGATATGTACAGCATCACCGTAACGTCGGATAAATTTACATATATAAATCGAAAAAAAACATTGGTACATGGCGGGATTCGAACTCAGGGCCAGCAGATTGCAACTTAACCAATGAGCCACCGACGCTCTTATAACACACAATACTAAATATGAGACATTTGTATATTAAAAAAAAATCTATGAAATATAATTTAAAAGCTGCGAATATCTGAAAATTACCTACCTTATGCATTTTCTGCATAGCATGTTTGTCATGGGCTGAGAGATCGCGCAGACGCACCAGCGTCTCTCTCAGCCTGACATTCTGTTGCTGGAGGGCTCTCATCTCGTACCCTGTCGCACCCTCGCCCACTGCATACGGGTGTTCTGGTTACCACGCGCACACATTACACACTGAACAACTTGTGGACGGCTGAACGAATGATATGAACGATAGTGTGTACTGAACGAGTGATTGGGATTTTAATCAATGGAATAATGGAGCATAGGACATCTGACTCTCTTGTTAATGGAACGCAAAACATAGGAAAGTAGTCGATTGCATGAGATTCTTTAGGCGATGAAAACGGCAGGAGGGTGAAGTGGGACGACCGCCCAGGGCGTAAGGATGCACCGTAGGTGACCTTCTAAGGTACTTTATCTTTGGAAAGTTTCCGCCGACACCAAAAATAAGGCGAAAAGTCTAGACCATGGTAACGGAATCTCTTAAACCGACCCTAGCCGGAAAGATAGAATTACCAGTCAAAGGCAAACGAATGAAATGCAGTTGTTAAAGTGAATGGTGAATGAATAGGAAATATAATTTATGATGTAGCCTGTATCTTATCAAAGGTACACCCAAATTGCGTGAAAAGTTATAGTCTGTTGAACGAATGAATGGTGAATGATTGAAAGAGTGAACTCATTAGTCTTAGGCATTATTAGTTAAAATCGTTTGACGTGAATGACGTGCTTTCGTTACAAAGTCAAGTGTCAGAATGGTTAATGTTGCGATACACAGACAGAGTGTCGTATTTTCATAACACTAAATATAAAAGAATGAACGATTGTTCAAAGAACGAATGATAACGGAAATAAAAACTCGTCACACGCATACACGAGGAGACCAATATAAATGAATGAATCGTGCATAGAATGGAACAAACGATAAAAGAGATCTTTCTTGATAACAGTAATTCAAACATTTTTCAGACAAAACATAAGATTATATTCCTATGTATAAGCAAATAGTATTCAACCGTCCACAACGAGATTAAACATGCTGTCTCCCTCTAAACATATCTATCTCAGTCTTCTAATATTAACCTTATAAGGGGGCTTGAAGCCTACTCTATATTACGGGTGATTAGGACATAGTCAACCACGCTGACCAAGTGCAGTGACTTGACACATATATTTGAATATCTTCTCAGATATGTGCAGCATCACGATGTTTTCCTTCACCGTAACATCGGATAAATGTACATATGTAAATCGGAAATCGAAAAACACATTGGTACATGGCGGGATTTGAAACTAAGACCTGCTTATTATTATATATAATATATCTTACTATCTGTCCCGCGATCATCGCGTGGATTAAAAAAAAAAAACTTTAAGTAGCCTATATGTTCTTCCAGACTATGTACTACATGTATGACAAATTTCATCAAGATCCAAGCAAGTTCTGGTGATACATTCAAACATCCATCCATCCATACATCAAAAATTTTAATGAGTAAAATAGTAAGATTTACTTCTTTAAATTTTTAGTTAAAAAATTACTTAAAAAAATGCCAAATTTAAGGACTTTACGTATCCATACATTTATTATATTACTCAATTAATAATATTTAATAGTATATATGTATTTCTTAATATAATAAGAACTATATAACATAGAGTTAAGAAGCATAGAATTGACATTTATAAAGTCAGTCGCAGAGGGAGACAAAAACATGCTGCAACAAATTTCAAACATAAAACAAACAAAAAATAACGCAAAATATATACATAATATATTTAAAATTGTTATACATACATGCATAAGTTGTGTAAATAATTCTAAAAAGATAAAAAATAATAAATATACGTAAATAAAAATCAATCTTTATATATATAATTCTTTTGTGCGTGTGTATGTCACTGAACTTCTCTCAAACGACTGGAGCGATTTTGATGAAATTTTTTGTGTGTGTTCAAGGGGATGTGGGAATGGTTTAGATTCACAATTTTCATCAAATATTAACACCATATTAATATATTCAAATTAAAGACGTATAGACAGGACAACGTCTGTCGGGTCCGCTAGTTTACATATATATATATATATATAAAAGGAGGTAACTAACCGTGGGTTTCAGAGAACAAAATAATATTAAACATATCTTCATCCCTGTCATTATCTTTGACAAAACAGAGATAAAAATATGTTTTAAAATGAGATTCTGGTCTCAGAAACTCACTTTAAGAAAAAAAAGTTAAAGAAGCATTTGTGTGAAATGTGTGCCGTGTTTAATTATATATCTATACAGGGTGTACCAAAAGGTTACGTACATATGAAGGGGGATGATAGAGGTCACAAGGTATTTTTTTTAATACCCAGAGGGGAATTTTTTATTTTATTTTTTTGGTGACTCTTGGGACCACCCCTATCATCCCCCTTCCTATAAACGTAACCTTTTGGGACATCCTGTATATATAAAAGAAAGTGATGTTAGTTACACTATTTATAACTCAAGAACGGCTTTACCGATATGCCTGAAAATTGGTGAAGAGGTAGCTTAGAGCCAGGAGACGGACATAGGATACTATTTATTCATTTATTTTAGAATTTATGCCTTGAAGAGCTTTTTATTTAACTTATTAATATTATAAATGCGAATGTTTAGATGGATGTTATGTGGATGGATGGATGGATGTTTGAAGATATCTATAGAACGGCTGAACGGATCTCGATTAAATTTGGCATACTTATAGAACATAGTCTGAAAGAACACATAGCTTTGCCCGCGACTTTGTACACGTAAAACACTGACTTTGGATAGCATTTTAATTATATAGGCTACTTATTTTACTATCACTTATAGTATATACCAAGAAAACATATTAAACTCACAAAATATTTATATTCTAAAATAAACTTTCATCCCCTACTATTATTTTGCTTCCATACAAATTTCCAAACCCCATTTCGCGTTAAAAAATAGCCTAAATCCTATCTCAGGTACTACAGACTATTTGTGTACTAAATTTCATTTAAATCGGTTCAGTAGTTATGCGTGAAAGAAGGACAGACAGAGTAACATTCGCATTTATAATATTAGTAAGGATTTGAGCTAATTAGGCGTGGTTTATAGTTAAATGGGCGGAGTTTATCTATTTATGGGCGTGGTCTACTTACGTATATTCCCTCCAGCTTCCATCTCAGCTCTCATAAGTTGCAAATCCAATGTTGCCTCTTCTAATTTATCTCTGCATTGTTCCAGTTCCATCTGCAAAGCTTCAGCACGTTCTTCCGCCATCTCCTTATCCAGTGCAGCCATCTCTGCTGCCTCTTGGAGTTCTGCTGTTTCTTCATTATGTGCTTCTAAAGCCTCCTGGGCTTCACGGACCTGATGGAAGAGAAGTGGCACTGACTTCATCATATGATAAGGGAACGACAGAAAGGAGATATCCTTGTTGTGACAGTGGTAGAGCGAGCTTTAACGTGTTCACACGAATTGTCTCGGCTCTCCCGGTGAAATACCACAACCATACGGAAGACACGCCTCAAGTGGAAGCTATTCCGCGTACAGTCTGATGAGTGTGTGTCCCGGAGGTCTAATTTAGTCCTCTTTCCCTTCACACCCTTTTTATTATAAGGAAAGGATGGGAACTGGAAGTGGACTTGAGAGGATGCATGGAAAGGGAAAATATTTTCTTTCTGTGCATCCTCTCCTCCTTTTTCATATCATAAGTTGACAAACGAGCGAGCGGTCACCTGAAATCACTGAAATAGCGTAGTGACCGTTGCCCATAGACATACGCAATGGCATATGCGTTGCCTACCTTTAATCGACAGAGGAGAGGATGCACAGAAAGAAAATATTTTCCCTTTCCATGCATCCTCTCATCTGGAACGTCTACATCCACTTCCCATTCTTTCCTTATAAGAAAAAAGGTGGGAAGGGAAAGAGGACTAAATTAGGCCTCCGGGAATTGCTTCCACTTGACGCCTGTCTTCTGTATGGTCGTGGTATTTCACCGGGCGAGACGGGACAATTCGTACCAAGATGTCAAAGCTCGCTCTACCACTGTTAAACCCTTGTAATTTCTGGAACCGCTAGACCGATTTTGACTGAAAGATAGCTGGTGTATACTGGGATGTCATAAGCAAATTTTTTTTTAATTCCATAAACCTAGTTTGTTATAAAAATCTATACTTAAAGTATTTCTTAAAGTGTATAACCTTACCTCTTGTTTAGCTCTTTGTAAATCTCTCTGCAATTGAGCTTTGGACTCCATTATTTTGGTCTTGAACTCATTCGCTTGATCCAATTGTAGACGCAGTCTTTCCAACTCTCTTATCTTCTCCCTATCTTCTGCGCGTCTCACTCTCAACGTCTCCAGCTTCTCTTTAAGATCTTCCACTTCGGATTTGAGATTTGTTATCTGTTGGAATGTTTTATAAGTCGTTTATATATTTATTTAAATATCATCAGCTCACTATAAGTCCCCACTAAAGGACTCGGATCCTCCACTAAGTTAACTAGATCATAGTCAGAGCTGACCCAGTGAGTGACGTCACATATCTTTGAATTTCTTCACAGATATGTGCATCATGATGATTTCTTTCACTGCAATATCAGATAAATGTACATATGTGGAAAACATCGCTATATATGGAACCTAGGACCTGCAGACAAGTAACCCCTGAGCCACCCACGTCTAAGATCTTAAGAATCATACCTCTTGCTGTGCTTGCATGTTCGCCAGCTTGTCTTCCACAGCATTAGAAGCTGGTTGTGGAGACGTGAGGCTCTGACCCGGTGTGTATTGAGGGGTTAACGTCTCCACGAAATTAGTCTGAAATTATTTGTTTAAATAATTTAGTACAACCAAACCTCGATAAATGAGAAACCCCTAAGCTAGAAACTCGGGTTAGAAAGAAATCTTTACAAGCAAGAAAAATATTAGAGTCCTAGCTCAGTGGTTTCCAAACTTATTTTGTCTACTGCCCACTTTAAGAATAAATATTTTTTCAGCGCCCCCCATATTAGAGTTTAAGAAATCTTTTAATTTATATTAGTTGATGTTCACAAGTTGTTGTTGAGAGTCGAGAGCTCATGCAGTCGTTGTCTAAGAGGCCTCCTAGGTAAATAAAATTACAAATCACCCCCCAGGCCTCTACACAACGCCCCCATTTTCTTTCCGGGTCTCTTACCGCCCCCCTTGAGACCTGCAGCGCCCACAATGGGGCATAATCGCCCACTTTGGGAAAGACTGCTCTAGCTTCTCCACGTTTCAATGTATTTAATACCAAAAAACTGTTGTAACATGTAAAATAATATAGTATACACCACGAAATTAATTATTAAATCCATAAATTTAGTTATATTTTATGTTTAATAAATTTTCCAATCCGACCCTGTAATAAAATCAATTTATGAAAAAAGTCTATACAATTTTCCGACAGGGTCGGATTTGAAAAAATATTTCACATCGACCAATCAAAATAACCATCGTTTATAAAAATTTCAAGGTTATACCTCAACAAACGACGCTCTCTTTGTCAGATCCGGTGACGTCGCTCGTTCAGTTGTCGGTGATGTATACGAAGTTAGAGACTGTCGACTACTCGCTAGAGACGTCCTGGAGCTGAATCAAATTATTGTTTCATTGTATAAAACTTGCATTGAATCATCATCTCTTTCATTCTACTTAAAAATAACAACAACAATAATAAATAAATGCTTTATTTTAACAATAAAGTACACAATCATGTGAAAGCCTTGGCTCCTGTACTATATCTGAGCAATATAGTTCAAGAGCCAATCCCTTCCCCTTATATATTCGATTTTACATTAAGGGGGCACATAAATTACGTGAGGTGTTTAAGGGGGGAGAGGGGAGGGGGTGCAGTCAAATCTCATTTAATCTTACGTTGGAAAGATGGGGGGGTTTCGGCAAAAATCACGTTATTTTTTTTTATTTTTACAATAACAATCCAACGCATATACGTAAGAAACTCACATTTTGAAAAATCTCACGTGAGATTAGGGGCTGGGGGAAGGGGTTGAATAAAATCTCACGACATCTCATCTTGCAGAAAATTAAAAAAAAACACCTCACGTAATTTATTGACGCCCCCTTACCTACTAGGCTTAGCGTATACGTGTTGTGGATAGCCAGTTCCTTTTGCCAATTTTATTGTATAAATCTGTGCTATGTACATTATTCTCTATATATCATATACATATACCGACCTGTAAATTTTTACGATGTTACATAAACTTAGTACTTAGTTGTAAACAATAATAAAAAAACTGATTGATATTATTATTAGCAAAACAACCGAGAATTCAAGCACAAAGATTCTCATTAAGCATATATAATTAAGTTAATCTAATTTATCATATAATTTAAACCATAAACCACAAAAGCATCCAAACCCATGAAAAAATGACCACACATTTTTATTAACTCAAAAACTATTTATTAATATTACTAATATTATAAATGCGAATGTTTAGATGGATGTTTATTTGAAGGTATCCCCAGAACGATTAAACGAACCTCGATAAAAATTTGTCATACATATAGAACATAGTCTGGAACAGTCTTTCCCAAAGTGTGCGATAACGCCCCCTTGTGGGCGCTGCAGGTCTCAAGTTGCGGGTTATAGCAAAAGTTTCGTTTACAATTCTCCGTTAATATACATATATAGGTCACAATAATTAATTAATTTAATTTGAAGTTATAGTTGTTTTTAAATATGTGAAAATATGGGGGCGCTAAAAAAATATTAATTCTCAAAGTGGGCAGTAGACAAAATCTGTTTGGGAACCACTGGTTTAGAAGTACACATTGTCTACCTCGTTTTTTTTTAATACCGTGCAGACGGAGACGCGGGCGACTGCTAGTATTCATAAATATGGCAAAATTTATCGTAAATGTGTGGCCATATTTACGGTTAGTGTTATAAAATGTATGAACATGCAACATCAAGCATTAATATCCTAGCAACACTTAAATATAAATTTTATTGGCAACACAAAATGAACATTTAAAAATAATTAAAACTTTCATAAGGCTATACTAATTAATATTTAAAGAAACTTATTATTATTATGTCGCTCTCGATCACTCTCGAAGTAACTCTACTTTGAGTCGCTTCAGCGCAAGTATTCTAAACTCTCTTTAGTTATATACTTTCAACTTTTTGTTAAAAAAAATCTTAAACAAAACAAAATATACATAAGAAAAAACATTACTATAGTAATGAGAGAGCTTTGCTATACTTTTTTAAATCTTAAATCTTCAAAAACAATTCAAGCTTAAATCTATTATTTAACCGACTTCAAAAAGGAGGTTTTCAAGTCGTCTGTATATATTTTTCCTCGATTTCTCCGCCCCTAGTTGTCTTATTTTCATAATTCTTCGTAATTATTATTTAATATAAAAACAGCTATATTTTTATTAAAAAAAATATACATCTAAAAAAGTTCAACATAGACTTAACTGAGTTCAACATAATTGGTATAAAAAAGGCGAAATTAACTTTAACCTTAAAGAAATAACAAACCACCTTATTTTATGACATTTTAAAATTCAAATAAAACTGTCAAAGCATTAACAATTGTGCATATGTTCAACAAAGTGCATGAATTATTAAAATATTTCGAAAATAAAAAACATAGTGCAACATAAATGCAATGTGGATATAGTTAACAATACGGTGCAATTGTATTCAACATAAATGAAATATTACGTAACATAAAACCAGTATAACATTAATTTTAAATCTGTTATGTTGTAACATAGATCTTAAAAGCGATTGCTCAGAGGTTGAGCGCTTGACTTGCAGGCCCTGGGTTTGAATTGCCATCATCAGCTCACGTATACCCTCAGTTGGTTGACTAGACCATAGTCAATGCTGGCCCAGTGAGTGGCTTCACAAATATCTTTTAATTTCTTTACAAATATGTGCAGCATCACGATGTTTTCCTTCACCGTAAGAACTTCGGATAAATGTACATGTACCAATGTATTTTTCATACATATATACATTTATCCTACGTTGAAGGGAATCATGGTGATGCTGCACATATCTGTGAAGTCAGTCAGTGGGCCAGTATTGACTATGCCCTAGTCATTATCTTAGGGTAGACTCCGAGTCACTCAGTGGGGAGGTATGAGCTGATGATGATCCAACATATTTCCAATCACTATGTTATCACACATCCTACTTTTTACTAATATAAATGCGAATGTTTAGATGGATGCTTATTAGAAGGTATCTCCAGAACTACTGCATGTATCTCGCTGAAATTTGACGTGTAGAACATAGTATGGAAGAACACATAGGCTACTATTTTCCCGCGCGGAAGGAATGACGCGACAATACGATATAAACATATGTACAACATATATGTGCAAATTCTATGTTACAACATAAAGCGGCATATGTTCCAACAGTGCAATAAAAGAACTACATACACTATATTTTAGTAAATATCACAATATTTACCTCGACATTGACAATGTACCGGCCTTTGTCTGAGCCGGTGACGCCTTCCTCCGCACACTTCACGGGGCATTCACCAACAATTTTAATTTTATATCTTATGTTGAACATACACATATGAAACGCGTTTGTAGCACATAACATAAATTATTATTTACAACATAGAATAAGTATATGATGCATTTACGATATTAAAATATTACGTGATAATTTTAAAATATAAAAAAAATATATATTTTTGTACCAAATCATAAAAAAAATATTTCGTAATTTTTCTTTAAAAAAAAATCCTAATTTTAAAAGCAAGTAAATTAAATAAGGACATGATTATACCACAGAGTATAAATAAAAATGATATATTTATTAAAATATAAAAGGCATAATAAAAATAACTAAAGTATTAAACGATTGTCAATATCAATTTGAGAGACAAGAAATGTTTTTTAAAATTGTTTTTTAAGTGGCTACAGTTTGTTCCAAACTAA
>NW_013531873.1:1072755-1157050 GCF_000836235.2 Papilio xuthus | reverse complement strand
TTAACTCAAAAACTATTTATTAATCTTAATAATATTATAAATGCGAATGTTTAGATGGATGTTTATTTGAAGGTATCCCCAGAACGATTAAACGAACATCGATAAAAATTTGTCATACATATAGAACATAGTCTGGAACAGTCTTTCCCAAAGTGTGCGATAACGCCCCCTTGTGGGCGCTGCAGGTCTCAAGTTGCGGGTTATAGTAAAAGTTTCGTTTACAATTCTCCGTTAATATACATATATAGGTCACAATAATTAATTAATTTAATTTGAAGTTATAGGGGTTTTTAAATATGTGAAAATATGGGGGTGCTAAAAAAATATTCCCAAAGTGGGCAGTAGACAAAATCAGTTTGGGAACCACTGGTTTAGAAGTACACATTGTCTACTAAGTTTTTTTTAATACCGTGCAGACGGAGACGTGGGCTACTGCTAGTATTCATAAATATGGCAAAAATTTATCGTAAATGTATGGCCATCTTTACCGTTAGTGTTATAAAATGTATGAACATGCAACATCAAGCATTAATATCCTAGCAACACTTAATAAATTTTATTGGCAACACAAAATGAACATTTAAAAATATTTAAAATTTTGTAAGGCTATACTAATTAATATTTAAAGAAACTTATTATTATTATGTCGCTCTCGATCACTCTCGAAGTAACTCTACTTTGAGTCGCTTCAGCGCAAGTATTCTAAATTCTCTTCAACTTTTTGTTCAAAAAAAATCTTAAACAAAATATAATATACATAAGAAAAAAACATTACTATAGTTATGAAAGAGCTTTGCTATACTTTTTAAAATCTTAAATCTTCAAAAATAATTCAGGCTTAAATCTATTTTTAACCGACTTCAAAAAGAAGGTTCTCAAGTCGTCTGTATATTTTTTTCCTCGATAACTCCGCCCCTAGTTGTCTGATTTTCATAATTCTTCGTTATTATTATTTAATATAAAAACAGCTATATTTTTATTAAAAAATATATACATCTAAAAAAGTTCAACATAGACTTAATTGAGTTCAACATAATTGGTATAAAAAAGCGAAATTAACTTTAACCTTAAATAAATAACAAACCGCCTAATTTTATGACATTTAAAATTCAAATAAAACTGTCAAAGCATTAACAATTGTGCATATGTTCAACAAAGTGCATGAATTATTAAAATATTTCGAAAATAAAAAACATAGTGCAACATAAATGCAATGTGGATATAATTAACAATACGGTGCAATTGTATTCAACATAAATGAAATATTATATAACATAAAACCAGTATAACATTAATTTTAAATCTGTTATGTTGTAACATAGATCTTAAAAGCGATTGCTCAGAGGTTGAGCGCTTGACTTGCAGGCCCTGGGTTTGAATTTCCATCATCAGCTCACGTATACCCTCAGTTGGGTGACTAGACCATAGTCAATGCTGGCCCAGTGAGTGGCTTCACAAATATCTTTTAATTTCTTTACAAATATGTGCATCATCACGATGTTTTCCTTCACCGTAAGAACGTCGGATAAATGTACATGTACCAATGTATTTTTCATACATATATACATTTATCCGACGTTCCTACGTTGAAGGGAATCATGGTGTTGCTGCACATATCTGTGAAGTCAGTCACTGGGCCAGTATTGACTATGCCCTAGTCATTATCTTAGGGTAGACTCCGAGCCACTCAGTGGGGAGGTATGAGCTGATGATGATCCAGCATATTTTCATTATGTTATCACACATCCTTCTTTTTACTAATATAAATGCGAATGTTTAGATGGATGCTTATTAGAAGGTATCTCCAGAACTACTGCATGTATCTCGCTGAAATTTGACATGTAGAACATATTATGGAAGAACACGTAGGCTACTATTCTCCCGCGCGGAAGGAATGACGCGACGATATAAACATATGTACAACATATATGTGCAAATTCTATGTTACAACATAAAACGGCATATATTCCAACAGTGCAATAAAAGAACTACATATAACATATTTTAGTAAATATCACAATATTTACCTCGACATTGATAATGTACCGGCCTTTGTCTGAGCCGGTGACGCCTTCCTCCGCACACTTCACGGGGCATTCACCAACAATTTTTATTATATATCTTATGTTGAACATACACATATGAAACGCGATTGTAGCACATAACATAAATTATTATTTACAACATAGAATAAGTATATGATGCACTTACGATATTAAAATATTACGTGATAATTTTAAAATATAAAAAAAATATATATTTTTGTACCAAAATCATAAAAAAAATATTTCGTAATTTTTCTTTAAAAAAAAATCCTAATTTTAAAAGCAAGTAAATTAAATAAGGACAAGATTATACCACAGAGTATAAATAAAAATGATATATTTATTAAAATATAAAAGGCATAATAAAAATAACTAAAGGAATAAACGATTGTCAATATCAATTTGAGAGACAAGAAATGTTTTTTAAGTTGTTTTTTAAGTGGCTACAGTTTATTCCAAACTCTAAACTTAGTAAACAAGCAAATTAATCTTACTAATATTATAAATGCGAATATTTAGATGTATGTTTGTTTGAAGGTATCTCTAGAACGACTGAACGGATCTTGATGAAATTTGGCATACATATAGAACACATAGCCTACTAATGGTGTTTTAAGTCCACGCGGACGGAGTCGCAGGCGAAAACTAATTTTAAAAATAAATGTAAGAATTAAATCCGGAATGAAGCAATTTCGCGTTTCGTCTAATGAGTGTTCACTTTCTCCTCCTCCGTCGATTAAAGAGAAAAAGATTTTAAATCTTAATTTGTAATAAACTAGCCACTGTAAACAAAATTATAATATCATTGGATCTTGTCTATCAAAATCTAGTATAATAGTTATCAAATATCTTGGCGGCTCTAAAGTACGTGAATATGTGCAGAACACAATTTTAGATGTATTGGGGTCACGTGTTGTGGGGTGAAGTGTACATGACCTTGAGCGACCAAGACATTTGAATATAGGCTTGTGAAAAGCGAAGCGAGTGCGCTACATTATAGTACTTACGTGGTTGGCCTAGATCTCTGCGCGACTGTTATACTAGCCAGGAACAAAACATACTATCAGTCTATGTTATGTTAAACGTACTATAACTATGTTATATTTTATAATTCATGTATTATTGCCATCTCTTTCAATTTCTTTGATTAAAAAGAGACAACGGATTAATACAAATGGTTTTTATTGTTATGGTTATAAGACAAGATTATCTGGACCGGTGAGGTGTTGCTAATTGTTAGTTCAGTAAACTTCTGTGAGCCTAGTACAAATATTTGTGAAGCCATTATATTTAATTAATCTTACCCTAATCTGAATGGATGGATGGATGGATGTTTGTTAGAAGGTATCTTCAGAAAAGTTAAAGGGATCTTGATGAGATTTGGTATATAGAACATGTCACATAGGTTCTTTTTTATGTTCACAATTATGTTCTTTTTTATTCGATGCATACGAAGTCACGGGCGACCGCTCGTAATATTATAAATGCGAATGTTTAGATGGATAGATGTTTGAAGGTATCTCCAGAAATGCTGAACGGATCTTGATGATATTTGTCATGTATAACATAGTCTGGAAGAACACATAGACTATTAATTATGTTTTTGTTAGATTCATAGGCGACCGCTAGTTTTCACAATTAACGACGACGATACGATGGTGATTTTAATAAATATCCGTATTAAGCTACCTATCTTTATAAATGAAAAGGCTTTGAAATTACAGCGACTTGGCTGATGAAGTTCCTGACAGTTAATTCCATCTATATTAGTGCCAATCTTCAACAACTCTACAAACTGCTACCGTCAGCGTCAAAAAGAAAATCAAATAGGCACAAAATACTACGGTTCATAGCCCGTCCATGTATAGGTCAGTGTGCTAGGCCCATAGAGATTTTGACATTGACAGCGGGCGTTAGTGAGCTGTCATAATTTAATTTAACTGCCCACCAGGTCAGATAACTTTGTCTAATGTGAATATAAAAAAGTACGCGTCCATTGATCAGCATCGTAGAAACGGTCCGCAACGGATTTTTTTTATAACAGAAGGAGGCAAACGAGCATCGGGAACACCGCGGTGTTCAACGACGCCTATGGACATCAGCAATAGCAGAGGAACCGCAGATGCGTTGCCTTTGAGGTGGTGATAAGCTCGCTTGCGATAAATGTCGTATTGCAACGCATCGCTATGTCATACAAACTAAAATCCGTTACGGGCCCTGCGTGCGGTGCGGACCACTGGACGCGTACCTCTAACACGTTGAGCGCCACATCAGCCATGGGTAGCTAACAGCTGACATGAGAACTATAAAATTTAACACTATTTTGCGTTAAAAATGTAAACTATTTTGTACAGCGATCGGAAACACCGGCCATTTAATACGCGTATAAGCGGCGGTCGTGGTCTGAACGGGATTGTCTTAGAAATACGCGTGACGCTCAACATGTTAAACTTTTTTATCAATATTATAATATATGTTTTAATTGAATCGATATGAAATGTGTATTTAAATATTAAATAATGACTTTCCCTAATAAATGAAAAAATTAATAACACAAACATTATAGCGAAAAAACCAAAGCACACTGAAATGATTGGTTTGGACTCAACTAGCAGGGGTAGCCAATTTGTTGATTAGATGAATCCAATCGATCTCAATTCAAAGAATATAAATCTTACTAATATTATAAATGCGAATGTTTAGATGGATGTTTGTAGATATCTCCAGAACTGCTGTATGGATCTCGTTTAAATTTTGCATACATATAGAACATAGTCTATGTGTTCTTCCAGACTGTGTTCCATATCATAAAGATTTATTAAGCCGTTTAGATACATACAAACATCCATCCAAACATACGCATTTATAATATCAGATAATATTTATTACTTAATTATGCTATATTATAGATTTTACGACGACCGACATTCTTACAGTCAAATTAAACATCGTGATGCACATATCTGTTGGAAAATGTCAAAGATATGTGTGAAGTCACTGGGTCAGCATTGACTATGACATTTAACTTAGGGTAGGTTGCCCCTCAGTGGGGACTTGAATTGCTAATAATACATTTTAAGACATTTGTAATTAATAAATCGCAAATTTTCATCAATAAACTGTATGTTACTCAGGCAATCAAATTGGCTAACCCTATACTAGCACACTAAAACCTAGTTCACTAGAAAACGACATTAAAAACAAAAAAAAATCACGTAAATAATCCTCAGTATATCACACAGAGAGAGTGTCGGTGGCTCAGGAGTCACTTGACTTGCAATCGACAGGTCCTGGGTTCGAATCCCGCCATGTACCAATGTGTTTTTCCATTTCCGATTTACATATGTACATTCATCCGATGTTACGGTGAAGGAAAACATTGTGATGCTGCACATATCTGAGAAGAAATTCAAAGATATGTGTGAAGTCAACCCGCACTTGGTCAGCGTGGTTGACTATGGCCTGATCACTCTTAACTTAGGGTAGGCTCCGAGTCCCTCAGTGGGGACGTATAGTGAGCTGATGATATCACACAGAGATATGCCATCCCTTTCATATACTTTGATAATAAAAGAGATAGCAAAATATCACAATTTTCAATCACAATAAAAATCGAAGCAATTAAACATTTATGAGAAATAACTATTATAAATAGCAATGACTAGAAAACAATTTTGGCTGTCATTTTAGTAAATTATTTTTCTAAACTGGCAATATTCCTTAATATAGCAATACTTTGACTATTATTTACTTGTGTACTGTACTTAATATGTACCGTTTGATCCCCGTGTTTCCCTCCGGATTTGGGATCAACAATTGTGGCCGAGGGCTTTAAAAATATAATTTTATTACCTTATTGTTAACTGTTAAAGTGCTTTAAAATCTTCACAAACACATATTAAAAAAAAAAACTTTAACAAAACTTTTGTACAGGAATCTTATTATTATATTATTATGTTTAAATTATATGCCATGGTGAAGGAAAACATCATGATGCTGCACATATCTGAGATGAAATTCAAAGATATGTGTGAAGTCAACCCGCACTTGGCCAGCATTGACTATGACCTAGTCACCCTTAACTTAGGGTAGTCTCCGAGCCCCTCAGTGGGGACGTATAGTGAGCTGATGATGTTTAATTTGTTATATTAATCAATGTAACTTAAATTCAACTTTATGTTAAATGTAAAATTCCTCAACCTTCTTTTTTATACCAAATCTATAAATTTATTTTAAAACCTTTTAATCATGCAATAAAACCAATTTATCTGTTAAAAAACCATAATGCATCCTTTTTTATATTCTACTTCTAATTAATTATGTCAATAAAACCTTTCTAATATTATAAATACAAAAATTTGTATATATAAATCTCATGAACATAGTATGAGTACATTAAAAACATTTATTTAGGCAAGAAAAGTCTTTTTAAATTACAAAGTAGTAGTGCGCCTTCCTAAACTAGGTTCTAGACTTATCTGCTTACCTACTGAGAGCAATCCTACTAATATTATAAATGCGAATGTTTAGATGGATGTTTCTTTAAAGATATCACCAAAATTTCTCAACTGATCTTGATCAAATTTGGTACAGATGTAGAACATAATCTGGAAGAACACATAGGCTACTAATTTTGTTATATTTTAATTCCGCGCTAAAGAAGTCGCGAGCGACAGCTAAGTCTCTGTATAAAACATATCATCCCTGTCATTATTTTTGACAAAACAGAGATGACAATATGTTTTAAAAGGGAATTTTAGCCTCAGAAACCTACGGTTAGAACTATAGTTTAACAGATTAGTAATATTATAAAATTACTTGCCTTACTTAGTTACAAAAAAGAAAAAATATGATATTGAAACATGTTTGAAATATAAACCCTATGTAAAGAACTTATTTACTCTTATATAAAAAAGGATACATTCATGATTTCAACACAAAATTAACCTCATCGAATACAACATAACCAATTTTTAACTGTATATTTCTACATACCTGCTAAGTCGACGGTTGCTAGATGATTTTAGTATAGACGGTTCCTCAGTAGATGTTGTCATGTCTACAGGGTTATCATCTCCATCCAAAAGTTGTATTTGTGTTGGACGTACAAACACACCATAATTCTCTTCACACTGAAATACATAGAAGGAAGTATATTAATATTTCTAACCTTATTAATATTATAAATGTCAACAGATGGATTGATGGATGTTTGTTACAAAGTATTTACAGAACAGCTAAATAAATCTAAATTAAATTTGGCCCAAATGTAGAAGAGTCTGTAAGGAACATATACTACTTTTTAATTTTTTTTTAGTCAGTACAGACAGAGTAAAGGACGACAGCTAGTATATAAGTTTGGATGGATGTTGTCATCACATATTTACATAATTGTTAAAAGATTCAGATAAAATTTAGGACAGCAATCAGTTCCGGAATCTGAAAGAGCACAGACAACCTAAAATTAAGTTACTTACACGAAAATAAGCATGACCACGTAGTGTACCATTGTTCTTTCCCTTAGGTTCATCCAGTATCACTCCGACCCATCTTCCCGAAGCGAAAGTCGGGTATCCAACATACGCCACAGTCCCTTTTACGTCCTTAGCAACGAGAATAACCCGCTGACCAAGAGATAAGACTTTATCCGTCATGATTAACTCTTATATACCGTAATACTGAAAATTAAATAAAAATCACAAGTCTCCAAATATAATATACAATAGAACAAATTAAAAACTAAATTCATATATACCTTATTCGTAAGACGTATTAATTGTTATTATTCTTAACCGTTAAGTTGCCTAAATATAATGGAATATAAACATTTTAATACTAGCGTTAATAACATAAAATATCTAGCTTTTATTCTGCAAAGATTATTGAATTTTTGCGAAAGTATAACACGAATTTCTTGCCAAGAAAAACTTAAATGTCAAACGTCAAAATAATGACTAACTTTTCGCTTTGACACCTAAAAAATTTTGCTAGCTACTAGTCTTTTTGCCCATAGTTTTTTTTAATCAGTTTTTAAAATTATGTAATTAGCACGGCGGATAAACTCTGCATCTACCACGATTTCTTTTCCTATTGCTTATAGTTGGTTGTTTAACCAAGTATTACGTTATAACTAGGAAGTATGTCTAAACAGAAAAAAAACCTATTAAGTTATTGCATTTCGACTCATGAAGCTCATAATAAATTTCCCCCGTATCTACTCCAAAGGAAACAACTTCATATGATGTGATGCTGTTTGTTATCATTCGTTAAATTGCTCTTCGTAGTTTTTACGTACTGAAATAGTTTACGTCACGAAACTATGACGTCATGTCTGTGAATGTGCATTACTAATACATACTTACACTTACGAATGGTCTTATACCTGCGATAAACTAGCAAAAACAACCGGCTAACATCTGGGTAGGAGTCAACGAATGTTCAAGTTCTAGGTTAACGAGATTCAAAGAACCGAATTTTATTTCTTGAAAGGGTTACCCTAGAAGCATATTTCTTTCAGTCCAATAAACCGTAATAAATGAAATTACTTAATGTTATGCAAAAATATGAATTCATTTGATAAAATGATTACTGCAATCAATTTAATTATTGTGTAAAATTGAGAAAATATGTTTATTTCATCGTGGTTTTCTATAGGAGCCTGACCTCATACATTGCGGCTAAATCGAGGTCATGACTCACAAGACCATAAAGCAGAGTTCCCTGTTTGCGCACAATCCTTCTGGAAATGGAATATATTAATATTTAATATCAATAGCAAATAAATCGGTATTAAAATATTTGCATGCATAATGCAAAATTATTCCATTACCATTTGACGTAGTGTTGACTGTTTATAGAAAATGCATTACAACCTTGAATAAAAAATAGGGGTTACTATTTTTTTTTATTACCACCTGTGAAAGACCCGTTGTTGGCGAGTCCTACTTTCACAATTTCTGTATTACCTGTATTGTACCGTTAGGCGCCAACAAGGCGGAAATGCAATGACAAAGATAAGCTTCCTGTTTTTTTAGCATTAGAAATAATATATAAACTATTGCAGAAAAGGATATTTGCTTATGAATTAAATCTTGACATTAACAAGGTAAGTAACGGTAAACACCACGTTACGTGGTAGTGCAAATGAAGAGACAGATTTACAAAAACATGTTTATTATTAATTGAGACATCACATATTCCAGCAATTTATATTTACGTAATAATATAAAAGGAAAAACAAAAAAATTGATTTATACTATTTCGTTCGGCGATAATTTGCAACTAAAGCTGTCTGACACGTTGAGACGGCGTTGTATTCAAAAATATCCACATTTTATATTACATTAGGTGACAGCAAGGCACAGGGCGCGGGCCGCAAGGCCGTGTCCATTAATCTCTGTAAACATCGATGCTTTCTAGATACATATTCCTTTAGGGTTATAATGCGCACAATCTCATTATATTATATAGAACTATGATGATGTCACGATGAGAACATGTTATGTGTTGGGGACGCGGGAACTTAGAAGCCGTGCACTTTAAGTTGTTCCGGTTTCACGAGCCCCGATTTAGTAAGCCACTGACAAATATTCTCTCGCTGGTCGCCCTGCAGCTGCAGTACTTCGCCGTACTCCGGGTGCTCCACGACGGTTCCGTTGCACGCAAACTCCTTCTTGCATGCCCGCACGATTTTCTTCAGGTCATATTCCGATGACAGGCCTTGCACCGTTGTCAGAGTTTTGCGCCCGTTCCGCTGCTGGATCCGGACATGGACTAGTCCATCTTGTACGTCGTCTTCCGAGCTTTTGATAGCATCGGCGAATGGGTCGAATGTGTTGAGATTCTGGATGGACATACGATTAAACGTAGCTCTCTTTGTTTAAACAAAACGCTGCGATACGACGCACGAACACCAAAAACTGTCACTGATAACCGCTAGGTGTGTTATGCCCGCAGAAAGTGCAACGACCAATTTACGCAAACTCCAAAATGTAATGGCGGATTATATGGCGACTGCTCCAAAAAATGCGATTGTCACGCGGAGGCGGAAATAATTATCGATCAAAACCATAGACAAATGCTGTCCCATTCTCTCGTGAGCACAGATTAAAAATATTACCGATTATCGGTTTATCATAAAATTTTATATTTTAACCTTTTAATTGTGCATATAATTTAGGCACATAATCGTCATATTTTGCAAAATAGAAATTCCCAGCAACTGGCGAACCCAATTGAAACTGCTCAGCAAATCTAGAAATCGAAAATTTTCCTCTCTTGTCACCCGAATTATTTGGGAGTTTTGGCACTTTCGTAAAATCACATTTTTCAGCTTGCTTGTAAACTAAAAATATATAACGATGTAAACCGGTTCCTTTTGGAGGACCAGAACCAATATAATCGGAAAGTACTTCACCTTTGTTCAAATCACCACCATAAATGTTTCCAACCAACCAATGATGCCATTCACGAAATTTAGGATTTTCGCGACTTGGAGCATCAGGATCTACGAGAGCTAAAGTGTAATATTCACCTTCTTTTGCTGCCCATCTAACTGTAGGACGATCTTTGACTTGTTTGGGTGTTAATTCTTTACCCATATCAACTTTCACACCGCTAGGATATTGGATGTCTAAAGTTTCAGATGGAGCAACATTAATAACATCAGGCACCACACAGTGTTCCTGATAAAGTTTCTGGATGGACATTTTAAGAGTACTTAAAGCTTCAATCACACTTTTCTAAATAACAACCAAATTATTATTATACGTTAAACGGTTGCCGGGAGACATCAACATTTACACGACATTCCTTTGTTTTCTGAACAGATACTCAAATATTTCTAATTTTCTCATATTTTCGTATCTAAATTTCTCACTTAAAAAAAATTAATGCATCTTAGTTTGTGTATGAAATTATTTAAAAACATGCAATTTCATTTCCTACAAAATTTATAAATTAGCAACATACTGTTTATTATCTATGATTACTTTGGCGCGCTTTTTAAATCGTCACACAGATTTTTAAACAAAGTTTACTTACATCATGTTGTTTCAGCATTGACCTTCCCGAAACACGCTTCACGCCCGTAATCCAGAGAAGTAGGCAGAGATTATAGACTTTATAGATATACATTCTTGTGATGCGAAAGCAACTGTACTTTGATGTCGCTAGTAACAATTGAAATACTCCAAAACTTTCTACAATAGGTATTTCTGATAATTGAAGGAAGAATAAAAAATAACGCAGCATATACTTATTAGACAGTAGCACTGGCTTGGCTTAGACTGTAAGGGCTCACTGGAACCAGTCTGTGTTTACATCATACCAGTGCTGATTTTTAGCACTACTATCCAACTGTACTGCCGTAATATAAACCAGGTTATTTTAAAAGTGAACAAATGATAAAATTCACAGTAAGCAGCCTTTATTGGTAGACTGATATTTCAAATGTAGCCCAAAGGGTTGGTATGGAATAGAAAAACAACTTTTTAAGTAAATTTGTTTATACTGAATTGCTTAGAAAGTTAAGTATTTAGTCTTGGTAAGCAATGGTGGCTCAGGAGTTAAGCACTTGACTTGCAATAGATGTGTTTTTCGATGTACATATGTATATTTGGACAACATTTTTATGGTGAAAGAAAACATTCTGATGCTGCACATATCTGTAAAATTCAAAGATATGTGAAGTCATGCACCGGATCAGCATTGACTATGGCCTTGTCACAAAACTTAGGGTAGGCTCCGAGCCCCTCGGTGGGGACATATAGTGAGCTAATGATGATGTAAATTATATTGATGTTATATTGATAATCATTTTAATTCTTTAAGTTTGGCTTCAGCTGTAAGTGGTTGCATAATTTTTCTACTTAATTTATCTTCCTTGAGCTGTAGTACAATTTTCTCTGTATTTTTTACATTTCTACACAAATTGTTAATCCTTTTTTCTCTTTCTTGGAGGTCTGTGATGTAACCGTCTATTTCCTTCCTCATAATATCAACATCAGTGTCTAAATTTTGATATTTAGGCTTGCATTTGACTTTGGATAATGATTCTAATTGTAAATTGAAGATTTTGTTTTCTATTAACGAAGTTTTTTGATCATATTCTGCACATTTTTTACCAAATCTTTTACGCGTTTCAACAACCACGTTCATAATGTTTTCACATTTTTCGTGTAATGTTTGTTCTTCCATTTCTAAAATAAAAATAAATTTTATTGATGAAACTGCAATTTTCAGTACTTAGGATTAGCTTTAAGAACTTTTCAAAACTTACCCATTATGTATATATTTTGAATTTTTATCTTATCATAAGGTCGATAGTCATAAGATCAATACGATCTATTTTAATATTTAATTTTATAGAAACTAATGGGAACTAAACAAAATTTAATTATTGAAATGATAAAAATATTGTTTTTGTTGTTTAACGGAAGACTTGCCAAGCAAAAAAATCGCTAGCTCTATATTGTCTACGACTACGAAAACCATCAATCATAGAATTAAAAACAGAGTAAAATAATTTTTTAGTTTTTTTATTTTGCGCCACAATAAGCTCTTGTTACTTTTGCTTAGTTTAAGAGCAATGAAGAGAAAATTCAGTTGTGAAATATATTTATTATTTTACTTTTCTAAATCCATTTAAGTCGTGATCATTAATTATTTATTACGGTGTTTCAATACGAACTGATGTTTTTATCATTCTCATAAATTCTTGTACGGAAATCTGCAAACAATTATGTAAAACGTACATACATTAACTTTGTAACAATATTTTATGCAATTGATTAAAAATTGTAGTGTAACTTCATACAAATCCGTCGAAGTCTTTGTCCGCATCGTCCATAATTTCCTCTATTTCTTCATCAGTAAGACCAAATCCCAAGATCTCAGAGACTCTCTTCACATTTTCAAAGCTAATAAAACCTACGATTTAACAATTTAAATAAATTAACATTAAAATTAGGATAATTTTTCAACAGCGATGGAGCCGACAACGAAAATTGTCTTTTTTCTATTTAAATGAAATTGAATTATTACGAATTTACAACTGAAATGACGAATGATGTGGTAGGGTAAATTAATCTAGCCTGGTGCAGGTCGACATAGAGTGGGGCCCGACTAGTAGGTGAGGATGATGAAATGAAGATCACAATTTACCGCAATCGCCATCATCAAAAAGGCGAAAACTCTTCATAATATCCCCATCGCTGTCCAAAGACATTATTTTTCTCATTATAGCTGTTTCAAAATTTTCAAAACTTAGTTTTCCCGTTTGAGTTTTGTCAACTCTATTTATCATATGCTGCAATTCTTCCTTCGTGGGTTCGTAACCTTTAAAATAGATTGGTACTATATTAAAATATACTAGTAAAAGCTTAGTTTTTCTTTTGCTGTATTTACTTTATAGATTTTACTCAAATTAAATTGTAAAAATAGGAGATTAAAAAGGTCTGGTTGCTACTCTATCTGCGACTATATATTACGGTAGTCGCTAGTCGTAAACGGTCGGCACTAGCATTAATCAATAGTGCACCTAGTTGCGCTTGTGGAAAATAGGTCTTAATAAATCAAAGAGAACGTGTACAGGTAATTAAATTTACCAACCCAAAGCTTTTATCGCAACACGAAAGTCATCGGCCTTTATTTTTCCTTCTCCTGTATGATCGAGTAGATTAAACGCATCGCGTAAATCTCTTTTCTGGAAAGAAGTATAGTTGGCTAAGCCTTACAAATCAATGGCGAGTTTACAAATATAGTAGTTTTGTAACCTGTTGTTCAGTGAAAATTAAGCGAGCTGATACACTTTTCTCTTTTATCTCCTGTTCTGTTTCTTCATCTTCAGTTTCTACCTTAGGTTGTTCGGTAGTCATTTTTATCTGGTTATAAAATGTATTACAATGTTTGTTTATTTAGGAAATCTCGAATAATGCCTTTTGACGTGTGAATTAATTTTGAAAAGTACAAAGGAGATTTGATATGTTATTGTTAGTTTTTAGTTGCCTTGGTTTCTTTGCAATTTTGCAACTGGTCAGTAATCAGCAACCATAGAGATTTGACATTAAGCAATTTTGTAAATGGCAACATTGCCGCCCGCCATAATTTTGTTTAGCCGAATTTGAGGTTAAAACTGTTGTAACGACGCCGTCCTTGTTTTTGTTGAAAACTAGTTCGAAAATATAATAATCATGAAGCTTGTGAGATTTCTGATGAAATTGAGTCACGAGACTGTGACAATCGAGCTAAAGAATGGTAGCGTCGTCCACGGCACAATCACAGGTGTGGATGTAGCGATGAATACACATTTAAAAGCTGTAAAAGTTACATTGAAGAACAAGGAGGAACTTCAACTGGAAACACTAAGTATACGTGGGAATAATATAAGATATTACTTATTACCTGACAGTCTGCCTATAGAAACTTTGTTGTTAGACGACGCACCAAAAGGTCGTGGTAAACGTGAAGGTTTTCCGAGAGGTGGTGCTCGCGGCGGCCGAGGCAGAGGTCGCGGAGGCCGAGGCGGGCCAAGAGGCGGCCGCGGCGGCAGAGGTCGTGGAAGACGATAATTTAATTTGTCTAGTTTGTAAGATTGAAAAGTATGTGATTATAACTTGGACCACCATTTGAAGTTCTTTCATTTCGTGTGAGGTGTGATTTCTAAATATCAAATTTTATGTTACTACACTTATTATTATAACATTCTCATAGGTTTTGGTATCTATTTAAATAGATAGAATGAGACAACAATAGTCACAAGTCAACCCAATAAACAATTGTTGCCAAATCACTATTTTAACATTTAAATCTTAAAGTAATGCAGTCAAAATTAGTTAATATCATAGAAGATACTTGATATTCAGTCCCGATAGACTTCATAAGTGCTATTGTGTTATTTTTAAATCCTTACATAGATAAATGGCTGGGATCTTGTTTAGTTTCCTTTGGTATAAACATATAGAGCATTTCAACCTTTTTGACTCGCTGATTTTGAGTTTTGCGTTATGCAGTACCATTCCCTTGCATCCTTTTACACCCCACCATACATAAAATGATTTGTGCAGTGTTCCAAGCCACCAAGATAGTTGTTAAAATACTTGAAACTAAAACAGTAGTTTTTGTTAATTTTTAATTTACATTTTTACTGTACATTTATTTCAAAGAAATCCAATCCGATGAAAAGAATCTCGGTATGAGAACTTTAGTTGGATCAAAATACGTTTGTAATATGTCATGAATTTAGATTAAGCGGTAAAATAAAGTTTTTTACATTAGTAAAGGAAATTAACTTTTAAATGTAAACTAAAATTAATGTAAGCAACTGTGAGTTTATGTAAAAAATAAAAATTACACAAAAATATCTGTTTTTTATTACTTATGTAGAGCTTAGATGTCCAGGAAATCTCAGGGTTTTAGAGAAAGGTAGACATATTGAGTAACTTAAGTTGTAGAGTTGTGAAAAACAATCTCCAGAACAGCAGCATGTATATCAATGAAATTTGTCATAGACGTAGAACATAGTCTGAAAGCACGCATTGGCTACTAATTTTTAATTCCGCGCAGCCGGAGACACGGGCTACAAATAGTATAACAAAATACTTAAAACTATCAGACTACTAGCGCCATCTATTATCATTAAAATTAATTAACGAGCAGTGACATAGTGTAGTCAATTTCATATCGTGCAGAACTTTTCTGTTTGGTTTGTTCAATTTTATTTACCCTCTTTTCCTTGACGCATGCGCGGTATCTGTTTCTCACCCTTTTCTAATACTAATAAAGTTGGAAGCCCCTTCGGGTTTATAACAGCCTAGTACAATATCGATGTTTTCCGTCTTTGCGGAAAATTCCATTCGAATTTTACATTCCACCCCACGTTTGCATCTCCCCCAGCCTTCCTAATGTTAGATGTTTCGTTATATCTCTGTTAAATTATAGTACCCTGGTAATATACAGATATTTTGCGTTCTAATCGGGATTAGAAAGAACTAAATAATAAAAAGGGAAAAGTTCCAGTATCCTTCACACCCTTTTACATTCATGCTATCCTGGTACTTGTTGTTTAGGCGATAAAAGCCTGGTACTAATTTAAAAACTTACCTTCTATTGTACCTCCTACAGGTTACGTAGGTGATAAAAGAATCATATTACCTTTTACAGTGAAATAGGATTAAAATCTTAATAAAACCTTTTTTTATGTCAATTTTAAAGATGGCCATAAAAAAAGAATTTCTGTCAAAGTGGACATGTCAAAAATTATAACCAATAGGAAAATCTAATAAAAACCGTAAATTAATTATAAAATCAAAATTTAAAGCGTAATACCGAGGAATATTGATAAAAAAATAAACAATATAGTAGGTAAGTTTTGATACAACTGATTAAAAATAATAATTGTTGTACAGATTCATTTTCTAAGGTCATTTAAGTCAAGTAATGGAGAGACTTCGACGTACTTTACCTTTTTATCGTCAACTAATTGTTGCCCGCGACTCGGCCTGCGTGTTATTAAAAAAAATAGTAGCCTGTGTTCTTCAAGACTGTGTTCTACATGTATGTCACATTTCAACGCGATCCAATGAGCTGTTTTGGAGATACATTCAAACATCTATCCAAACTTAAGCATTCATAATATTACTAAGATAGGCATAGGGTACCTGTGCTAGTTTTTGTACACTGACTTGTTTTGACATTTCTCAAATCAAATTATTTACAAAGGGCATATAACGGATGAAAATCTTTTAATCATCAACAGGGCTAGGGTAAAATACTAGTTTTTGGCCAGTGATTTTTTGTTTTTTTTTACAGATGCCTGACAAAATGATTTATGGATGACCAAAATGAATCCAGTTGGTTCTCGAGTTCCTTCCGATGTTTGGACTTCGGTGACATCGTCGGTATAATGACAACAATTATACACGACGATGGACCAATGCCCATGCGGGATAGGATACCGACAGAGGTGATGGTTATACCACTTTTTTTCATAATAAAAGGTGGCAAATGTATAAGTGGCCTGCCACCTTAAACAAAGTTACAAATGTAATACGGTTAGTGACTATAACTTTCGTCATGCCTCCTGCCAGAGACATCTGCGGTAGAAAGGTTGTATGAGCGAAAAAGTGGAAAGGGGAGAATGACTAGTAATGGGCCTACGGTATAGCAATCTTCTTTGTTTAAATTTGGAATTCTATTACCTTGAAACCTTTTTTAAGGCTTTGAAAACCACAAAAATCTTTAATTAATTACTATAGTTACAGAGGAAACTAGTAGAATGTCTTTTTGTACACTTTATCTGTTTGATAACATCTTTTTAAATGCAGAGAATAAAAAATGCTGCCGACAAGTTCAAGGAATCCCATCAACCTGACTATGAAGATAGGTTCATGAAGAATGGCGACGGAATTGAACGAGTACACAATCACAACACTGCCTACCCCAAACTTAGAGACGAGTTGGACAAACGACGGTCTATCACCAAGGTAAAGCGAAAGGTATCTTTGCGTTTCAACAGTCGATGTAAACCAAAGACAACACAACTCATCTAAGAGCAGATATTAAAAACTTCCATTTAGCGCGGTCCTGGTACGTCTCTAGCCATTTCAACAACTAAACAATAGCACAGTTGTTTGGTATACGTTTTTCAATAAATCTTCTTGAGAATCTTGTTTTATTCTCTTTAAATTAAAAATAGCAACACAGCAGCCAAAATGCGTTGCCACCTCTATGGCAGAACGCAAACTCCTTGTTTACCAAACAGATGGGACGTATAATTCATCCATATCTATTCCAATCATACCTATTCGAAACAACCCTTCAACAGTTTCATAGTCAGTAGCAAATGCCACTTGGCGTGCGTGTAACGAAACGTGGATTCAAATGATTGCTTTAATGGATTGTAGCTACAATAAAAACAAGTGCTTCTCTTTCAGAACCGGGTTGTGCAGAATGGAAGGTATTGTTTTTTGTGTGATACAGATTTAACAAAGAACGGTCTTTGTGGCAGACAGGACAGCTGGTGAGCTTGTCCTTGTCTTTGTGATAGAAATTACCTTTGAACGATGTTAATATTGTCCGATCGTGAATGTTATTCATATGCAAATTGTAGAGCCAAATTAATCGAATTAATAAACAGTTAATTTTGAGTTGTCATCTGCAGGTCCTGGGTTCGAATCCCGCCATGTATGAAAACATCGTGATGTATGTATATATCTGAGAAGAAATTCAATGATAGGTGTGAAGTGGCCTGTGGTTGACTATGGCCTAATCACCCTTAACTTAGGGTAGGTTCCGAGCCCCTCGGTGGGGACGTATAGTGAGCTGATGATGATGATGATGAATAATCACTTTCTGAGACCAACATTCCGGCTTAAAATATATTGTTATCTCTGATGTTTTCAAAGATAAAGACAATATATTTTATACAGAGATTTTAGCATCAGAAATCCACAGTAATTCATTAACTATTTGACGTTGTTTTGGTACTAAAGCTAAGTAAAGGTTAATCAGTCATGATACGATTTGAGCGTTGATTAGTTGCGATTGAATATATCATAAGCTCTTTGCAATTTGCATATGGAAATTATAAACGAACCACATTCATGATCGGGCGTACAAATATAACGACAGGATCGATTTAAATGTGTTAACCTTAAAAACTATTTGCTTGTATTCAGGAATGCTAAGGATAGTTATTCCTTACTTACTTTTAATTTATTATTTTATTCCGCTAAAAATATTATTATACATCTTTAGTAACCGTTTTGATTGTGAATGTAATAGTATAAAATATATAATTTTCCCGCGTTTCGTTGTTTTTTCTTTAATATAAAGGTTTTCTTTTTCTTTGTTACAGGTGGCAATGCCCAATCTGCCAAATAAGCGTGATGGCACTCATAATATGTTTAATACTGGCACTAGGGGTAAGGAATTAAAAAGAAAAAGATCGAAAATAAAGAGAAAATACGAAAGAAAACCAAAGATTAAAATCGATAAAGCCAAGACCAAAACTATAATTAAACCGAAATGTAACCATAGAAAATCTAACGTTCGAAATTTGAAATGCATATGTCAAATATTAAAGGCGCGAAATAAGAAAGATACAGAAAATTCTAAGCGTCCGAAGAAAGTTGTTAACAAGAAATATCAAAGTTTGGATATGGATTTAGACATTGAACCGAATATGTTTTTAAAGAAAGATAAAAAGCCTAATTCTAAAGAAGATTTGGGATCAAAAGATCCGGATACCAGTGATGCTTCGATAAGCACATTTGCGAGTTTTCCATCGACAAATCACGAACCACAGATATAAAATTGCATAGATAATTTCCAAACCATAAACAATTCTATTCTAGATGTGTTATTGTGTATAACTTATTGTCTATTAATTTGATGTTTTAATATTTGAGTATTAAAAAATAATTTTATGACGAAGTCTTTTAATACATAGATTGCTACACACGTTTACTGTTTTTTTTAAGAAAATGATATCGGCGACATGTTTTTTTGCTATAATTACAAGTAAAAATTCACTGCCACTGTAATTTTCACTAATAAATTCATTGCTACAGGTCAGAAAACATCGCGCATTAGATTGCCAACATTGACTACTGTTAGTCAAGCATTTATGAGATTAGAATTATAAAAAAACAAAGATTGAGTGTGCAGGTGGCCAATATCTATTACTATTACCCTTCCCAAATTAATTTTAATAATAAAACAATGCTATTGAAAAAACGGAAGACGTTATGTACAGTAAAGGAAAAAATATACTTTCTTACATCGTTGCTTTTTGATTTAGATTTTGAAGGAACGTGTCTGTTTTTTTAACTTATTGAATGTCTTCCGTACGCTTTACTATTAGCGATTGCATGTGATTGTTCGTTTGTCTACCTATAGATACTTAGTAACTACAAAAAACAAGGTGAAACAAGGCAGGGCTTTCCCCGTGAGCAGAATCGTAAGTATTTATCACAAAACTGGTTTTCAATTTATTATTTACAATGGGTTTTTACTGATGAAGCGTTAGTATAGACCGGCGAAGTTATTAGATTCGGTTGGCCTAAACATTTTGAAGACAGGCGTGAAGTGGAAGCAATTCCGCGTTTCGTCGTCGCGTGCGTCCCGGCCTAATTTAGTCCTCTTTCCCCCCACACTTTTTTTTATAAGGAAAGGATGAGAAGTGAAAGTTGACTTTCCGGATTAGAGGATGGATGAGAAGGGAAAATATTTTATTTCTGTGCATCCTCTCCTCTGTCGATTAAAGGTAGGCAACGCATATGCAATTGCGTATGTCTATGGGCAACGGTCACTTCGCTATTTCAGTGGTTTCAGGTGGCCGCTCGCTCGTTTGCCACTTTATGATATAAAACAAAAAACTTACTGCAGTAAAAAAACATCGAACTCGGAACATATCTGACTCATAAGACTCAATCAACGAACCGAAACATTTAACGTATTCACCTTTACCTTATTATAAATTATTTATTCATCTCGAACACCTTGTAGTGTCCAGTATGTTGTCAGTCTGTCCGCTATACGGACGTTTTTCCCGCGTTTAACAAAAATGTTTGCGATTTAAAAAAAATATAAATTTTTAATCTGTCAATTAAGCGGGAATTTTTATTGTCCGTAGAACGGTTTATTTTTTTATTTTTTGAATTTCGAAAATGAATTCTTTGTGCCGGTTACTTTTTTTTCTTTTGTGCGTTAATTTTGTGATACCACAAGGACCTGGCTCTGGTCAGAATGGAAATTGTAAGTTTTTTTTAATTTAACAGGAAAAATGTCGTTTGTAATAGACGTTTAATCATTTATGATGATTTGCAAATTCATTGTTTCCTTGTTTTATAAAAAAGACCTGAAGCATTTCAAATATTAATTTAAATACCGCAGACCGCTAGGTTTCTTTTTAAATTTAAATTTATAACCAGTATTTTTAAGGCAAAAGACTTCGTCCGCGCGGAATTGATAAAACTCAATTAGTAGTCTATGTGAACTTCCAGTCTATGATCTACATCTATGCAAAATTTCAGCGAGATCCATGCATCTGTTCCGGAGATACCTTCAAACAAACATCCATCCAAACATTCGCATTTATAATATTAATAGCTGTTGCCCGCGACTCCGTCCGCGCGGAATTAAAAAAAAACTTAGTAGCCCATGGCCTCTTCCAGATTGTGTTTTACATCTATGCAAAATTACATCAAGATCCATCCATCCATCTAAACATTCGCATTTATAATATTAGTAAGATATATAAGATTGTAGAAGACATCATAATAGACATGACTGATAACAAATTTAGCATTTATATATCTCTATCTTATTGGATATTGACATATTTGACATAATTATAATATGTTGTCAAACAACAATTATATTCAGAGTCGCGTCGCTCTGCCAGCTCAGTGGAAAAGGACGCTTACAAAATCTGTAATACGTTTATCAACGAGCTTCTAGTTATTAAATAAACGAAACCGAATAAAAAAAGGCTTTGACCAATTAATTAAAAAAAATAGCTGACTTTATGATACGCGAAGCATACGAGTTGAGTGACACTCAGGTAAAAAAAAAACAAATGTCACTTGCTAAAGGCCGATTTAATTTTTTTTCTTTATACGATATTGTGAATATAAAACTTGTTAAACTGTTATTCTACGTGTTATTAATATTATAAATGCGAATGTTCAATGTATCGTGATGAAATTTTGCACAGATGTATAACATAATCTGGAAGAACGTATTGGCTACTTTTTAAGTTTTTTTTTTTTAATTTTTAAGTTTTTTTTTAATAGATAGCTAGTAGTTAAATAAAGTCAAAGTTATTTTTGAAATTAACCTAATATTAACTTTGCATCACGACTTTGTCAGCGTCAAATGGCCTATCACTCCTGCATGCATAGTTTCGGAGATTATCCGTTATAAACACGGACTTACAGACGGATATATATCTTAAATTTTTATAAATAACTAGCGGACCCGACAGACGTTGTCCTGTCTACACGTCTTTAATTTGAATAAATTAATATGAAGTTAATATTTGATGAAAATTGTGAATCTAAACCATTCCCAGATCCTCCTTGAACACACACAAAAAATTTCATCAAAATCGCTCCAGTCGTTTGAGAGAAGTTCAGTGACATACACACTCACAGAAGAATTATATATATAAAGATATGTGTACGAAATATGAGATCTTTTTACATACCGACGCTCAATTATTAATCTTTATAGTAGTGTTTAAAGACAGGAATTCTAATTTACAAGGAAAAAGTAAGTAAATATTACAAGGAAATTCTAGATATTGCAGGAAATAAAAGCTGATAATTTCATATTGACTCGATAACTATGGACATTTGTAATTCAAAGGTAATTATTGTGTCATAGACATGTATGGAAAATATGAAATGTCATTGTTAATTATGATGTTTTTACGTCCAGGTAAATACCCTAGCGTTTGACGTGTAGCAAGATTTAATTCTTAAGATTGATAAATGCGAATTTAGATGGATGGATGTTTGGGGATGCTATCTCCGGAACGGTTTAACGCATCTTGATTAAATTTGACATAGATTTAGAACATAGTCTGGAAGAACACATAAGCTAGCAATTCAGTTTTCACAGTCAGCCAGTACGTAATAAAAGTGTAAAATATTTTTCAGAAAACTATTTAAAAAATGGTTTTAAATATGTATCTCGGAATCAGCTCCAACGATTTTCATAAAATTTATTATATAAGGGGTTTCGGGGGCGATAAATCGATCTAGCTAGGAATCATTTTTAGAAAATGTCATTTTATTCGTGTTTTATCGATAATCAACTTAAACATAAACTTAACTTTTTCTATCGGTAAGATCGAAAAATATTATTCATATTTCATCATTTTATTAGTAATTCGTACTTGAATATAATTTCCAAAATACACAATTAAAAAAAATACCGAGCAAAGCTCCAGGATCCAGCATCCAGGTATTCTTTATTAATTGTGGATAAATACACTATTTATACGTATATTTATGTCTGAATAATGTTTATTATGTTTTCATTGTGTAAAATAATTCCCGCGCTTTTTCGACCTTCCGTCAGTTTGAAGGCGACCAAACCACAGACTTCCGTGTGATCTCAGATTTGCTCGACCACAAAAGAAATGCGTTTGGATGTTTGTTTGTTAATATTTAAATATACAGAGTTGCTGAACTAATCTGGAACTGACATACATACATTCTGGATTTTTGTACAGGCTAACTAACATTAGCCCGCGACTACGTCCGAGCGGAATTTAAAAAAAAAGTTTGTTAAACTTGTGCGTTCTACTAAAGATTTGATTTTAGAGGTTACTACGATTTTATCCATTTTATATCTTCATCAACATCATCTTCATCAGCTCACTATACGTCCCCACCGAGGGGCTCGGAGCCTACCCTAAGTTAGGTTTTATATCTTACTTATATTATATAAAATAAATTCAAAGTTTAGATGTTTGATAAAAGATATCTCCGGAACGACTACTTATTAAGTTTTCTGAGTACGCACTGACATGTCGGAGTCGCGGGCGTCCGTCTTCTATAAGAAAAAACATTATAGACCTTTTTGTTATAACATTTATTTTCTTAACTTATATTTTCCTGTTACCAAATTATTTATTGTAAAATGTTTACTGTTCAGGATAAAGATTATAAGCATTTAGTTGTATATGAAATAAAAACTTAACTCCATTTTAATACTGGTCGTATTCTACTTCACTACAGTACTCGATGTTTAATTAAAAAAAAAATACTTCCAGCAACACGCGCAATAATTCTTATAGAAGAAATACATCATCAGTTCACTATACGTCCCCACCGAGGGGCTTGGAGCCTACCCCAATTTAAGGGTGATTAGGCCATAGTCAACCACGCTGACCAAGTGCAGTGACTTCACACATATCTTTGAATTTATTCTCAGATATGTGCAGCATCACGATGTTTTCCTTCACCGTAAGAATATCAGATAAATGTACATATGTAAATCGTAAATCGAAAAACACTTTGGTACATGACGGGATTTGAACGAAAGACCTGTAGATTACAAGTCAAGTGTTGAAACCCCTGAGCCATGGACGCTCTAATAAAATATGTAGATTATAAGAGACACAGATAATAAAACAAGTAGAATATGGTATTTATTTCTCATTATAATCGATCAATTTATCATTTTTGACAGCTGTCATCTGTCACAATCCAAAATAAGTCTCTGATCTGTTAAAAAGGTTATAATGTCAATCATATGTATTATGGTTAGAACTATAGGAAGAAAATACTTTAAAAGTTAACAGCCATGTGCTACCAAATATAATATAGCCTATTGTAAATAAATTATAGTCACAACGCATTTATAGATCTGTGTCAAACACCATATTGACTAATACGTGCTCTTTGGTGCTTTGACGCTAGTTTTTTTTTAAACTTGGAATCGAGAACACAGGTTTTTGTTTGTTTTTTATTTTCCATGAATTTCGCGGTATGATCCTAAATACGGTTCATTTTTTCCTTGTTTATCTGTCAACTGATGCGTTTGGGTATTTCCTTGCGTAATTGTTTCGATGCTTTAATTGGTCTCTAACATATAGTTTCTACTGCCATGAAGATGTCGGTAAAAACAAACTTAATAAGAATGCTATATGTTCTTCCAGACTGTTCTATATGTGTCAAATTTCAGCGAGATCTGTTGATACGTTCTTGAAATACCTTCTAACAAACGTCCATCTAAACATTCGCATTTATAATATTAGTAAGATGTATAAGCATAATAAGGTACGTTAAGGTAATTTTACCTCAAACAGCAGAACAAATTGATTTAATCTACGTTTGAAACCCGTTTATGACAAATTAAAGTTTTGTTTTTAATTTTATAGTAATTTGCCATACATAATGCAATTTAACCTTTATATCTTACTATTTACTATAAATTAATATTAGAAATGCGAATGTTTAGATGGATGTTTATTACAAGGTATCTCCAGAACGGCTAAACGGATCCCGATGAAATTAGGCATACATATAGAACATCGTCTGGAAGAACACATAGGCTACTTATTAGGTTTTTTTCAAATCCGCGCGGACGGAGTCGCGGGCAAAAGTTAGCTACATTAATATAAAATCGAATAATCAACACGTATACCTGTTTTCACGCCCACGTATTTTTCGTCTGTTTATGATTATTTTAGATCCTGTTGACATTTACGTTATGTTTATATGCAGAATTTAAATATTTCCAAAGATAAAAATGGCTATAGTGAAAAAACTGTAAAAATAGATATATGCTATCGCGGTCTTTTATTTAGCAAATTTAATAAGCTACAATTCGATCATATGTCATTCATATATATGTCCTATAGTTTAGCCTGTATGAAGAAAGCAAAAAGGTTCTATTTCTATAATTTTCGTGACCCATTTTGACCATAAATTCAAAATCCACTAGACTTCTAGTCAGTTCAAAAATTAAATTATTCAAACTTTCGTGAGACATTATAGGCCAGGCCCGTCGCATGAGTGAGCTGAGGGCCGCGTCCGCGAAATAATACTAGTACCACTCATCCTGATGAAGGGCCCCCGATGGGCTCGAAACTAGTCGGTGCCGCCACCGGACGTATATACGTGAGTGTTTAGCCGTGTTTATATATCAGTTTAGTTCAAAAATTAATAAAAAAAAGGGACTTACTTCTGAGCACCAGTACCAGAGTATGTAACACACACATAAAAAATTCAGACGAATTGAAACCTTCTTTGACGGATAAAAAAGAATTTTCTGTAACAAAGTAATATATTGTTTATTAAATAGCTTGCCAAAGTTTGGAGGGTTGTGATAGGCGACATTTTTGTTCGTCTGAGGAATATCACAAGTTATGGCTATAAAGTCTGATCGAATGTGTCATTTTAAGGAAATTGTGTGAACGAAAAGAATTTAAAGACTAAGTTTTATGGTAGCTATATTAATAAAAATTAAAAAGAATTATTGTCAAATTCCGACCAATGGACGACCGTTAGTTCAATGAAATTGTTAAAAAAATCTTAATTTATAGATATAGAAATTTGTATAAAACAATCTTAAATAGTAAATTACTTATATTATTTAAAACCAATTTCTTACCTGATTTTAATCCAAATATTTCATTTTAATAAACTACGTAAATTGAAAATAAATAAAGTTGTAAATGTCAAAAAAAGTGCGCAAACTTGAACATGCACAGATAATTAATCTTTGTTTTTTTTTAATTTCAAGCACGTTTCGCGCGTTCACAATGAACAGGTTATTGTCGCGTTCAGACATCTGACGGTCATTTTCAAGGTCGCTTGGTCGTCTCCAGTACTTTTATGTTTTTTTTTTTCTTTTATAATAACAAAATAAATCGCGGTATGATATTTTTTATTTTAGCAAAACGCTTTTGGTTCGAAATGTTCGTTGTGCGAAAAACTTGTAGATTTTGTTTTTTTTTTAAATATTTTTTATTGTAATCGATAGTTCGAATTGATTGAGTCTGTCAATTCCTAGATTTAAAAACGTATAACGTTCTAACGTTGTTAGAACTCCAAAACGGCTGCATAGATCTCGCTGAAATTTGGCATAGATAAAGAAAATATGTGAAAGAACACATAGACTACTAATTAAGTTTTTTTTTTAATTTCGCGCGGACGGATTGCGAGTGACAGTTACTCTTTGGATAAAGTATATTATACCTACTTACCTTTTAGTCTTTATCTTTGAATTCTTTTTGAGAAAACCCACGCTATCATTTCACAACAATAGTGTTGTAAGAAGGTAAAAAAGAACATTATATTTGCATAATTAAGCTAAATTATGAATTATATATCACTTGCTAATCAAGTTATTAAAGAAATAATCGTTGCGTTCATTGTTTAAGTAAAATTATAAACAAATTGTATGCTTAATTCATATTAAAATTACACTACCTGTCATCCGCGACATTGTCCGCGCGGAATTAAAAAAAACTTAATTAGTAATCTATGTGTTCAGACTATGTTCTATATGTATGCCAAATTTCATCGAGATCCGTTCAACCGTTCTGGATATACCTTCAAACAAACATCCATCTAAACATTCGCATTTATATCAGTAAGGATAATATGCCACTTTTAAATTAAAATTAGTTTTTATATATGAGACGACTATGTTACATTGGTTATTTGTTGCAAAGGCCAATGTTAGCTAGAGTTATTTTGTATTTTCCTTAAAGATATTGCGAATCGTATGTCAAATAGACGCGTGATTTCCATAGAATTGTTGCTAACTGGTTTTACGATTATGAATGTACTAGCTGTCGCCTGCGACTCTGTCCGTTCGGTATTAAAAGAAATCTTAACGAGTATATGTTCTTTTTGACTATTTTCTATATGAATGCTTAATTTAATCAAGATCCATTGAACTTTAGCAATTACATTTTGGTCGGAAATTAACATCCGTAGGCATAAAAGTATGTCAAGGTCATAATTGAAATGAAAACGCGCTGTCACCGCCTACATACCATTACTACGAATCCAAAAACGAGAATATTTTAAACAGCCATGTACAAAACCACTCTGAACCGGTTCAAAATTCAGCTCACATATAACTGAATCGTTGAGCGGATCAACAACTCAATTGGCAACTCAAAGCTCATCGCGTCCGGATAAAGCCGGACATAGGTAGGCTTTTTGATTGCGTCCAGCTAAAATAAAGTGTCTGGATTGTCCGGCTTTGGTACACTTTTACATTTAGTAAACGAGAGTGATTTTACATACAATTTTTTGTCATACCTGACACTAAGACGAAATCCTCAACAAGGTGCGGCCTTTTACTGAAATGTTCCGGCTAAATTGGCTGGTTAGTCCAGCTACTAGGTTTGGTGACTTGACAAATGTAACTATTGAGCTATGCTGAGACTCGGATCACTGATCTGCTTCACACGTATGAGTCGTAAACTGATCTACAGGTCACCAATTTTAATTGAGTTACCTTCGTCTATTGTATGTCTGTCATAATCACTGCGCAACATCTTATATGTTGTTGTCTCTGTTTTACCAAAGTGAATGAAAGAGATGACAATATATAATACGTCACTGCGGATTACGGTTACGATTTCGTAACATGATGACGTCATGTTAAATGTTTTCGGACCGAGGTCAGTGTTGCGTATGTGCAAAGGTCTCTATAATAATATTTAACATATAAATGTGAACAAATAAATATATTTACGCAGATATAACATCGCTTAATTCTCTAAATTAATTATTTTAGCTTTATAAATAGCAACTACCTTTTAGCCTTTTGCGAAATTAAAAAAAACACTTATTAGGTCGTTTATATGTTCTTCCAGACTATTAGTAACCCTTGTAATGGGCTGAAGAGTTTTAATGTTGTTAACGTATTTATTTTGCTTACAGTACGCCTGTGTATAGTAGAAGGCCGGGGTCAGTACAAACGTGGCGCCAAATACTGTCCGGTGCTGGACGAAGAGAATTCCAAAATCGAATGTGTACTTGGAACTGACAGGTAAGGAAATAACGCCATCTAGTGTAATTTTAGTGTACTTATTCGTATTTTTTTTAAGTTTTAGCTGTCGCCCAAGACTCTTTCGGTGCGGTATTAAAACAAACTCATTAGCATATTCTTCTTCATAATCTTCCAGACTATGTTCTACTAATATGCCATATTTCATCGAGATCCATGTAACAAAATTATAATATTACGTAAGAAGTTTTTATGTAATAAGATACAAGCGTCATCGTTATTCTGACACACCTCTGTTTTACATCAATCTTACTAATGTTATAAATGCGAAAGAAAGAAAAGAAGCGATATCGCGTAATTCCATAACGGCTCAACGAGTCTAGAAGACATTTAGGACAAAGATCACAGTCAGGAATAGCGCAAAGACTTATTTTTTAATTTCATTACGACTAAATCGGAGGCATCATCTAATATTTACACATGTTAATTTCAGATTGGATTGTCTCCGGCGTATTAGTAAGGGTACTGTTGACTTTGGAGTCTTCAGTCCTGAAGACCTGGTGGCTGCGAGATGGGCTAACGTAGATGTACTGGTCACGAATGAATTACGAGATAGAGACAGTAAGTATTTAAAAAAAATCTCGAGTAATGTTCAATTATAGTGGACAGACAGACAGACAGTTTATTATATAACTGTATAACGGTTCAACGGACATTTTTTTATATCATAAGGTAGCAAATGAGTGAGCGGTCACCTGAAATAGCTGAAATAGCGAAGCGACAGCCCATAGACATACGCAATTGCAGATGCGTTACCTTTAATCGTCGGAGAAGAGGCACAGAAAGATTTCCTTTCCATGCATCCCCTTATTCGGAAAATCCACTTCCACTTCTCATCCTTTCCTTATAAGAAAGAGGGTAGGAAGTAAAAGAGGACTAAAATTAAGCCTCTGTAACTCACACTCATCAGACTGTAGTTGGAATTGCTTCAACTTGACGCCTGTCTTCTGTGTGATCGTGGTATTTCACCGGGCGAGACAATTCGTGCGAAGATGTTAAAGCTCGCTCTACCACTGTTAAAAGGATTCATGTAGTTTTTTTAACTCACATGCAGATTAAGTTAAATAGTAGCTTGCAAAAGCTAGTTTACATATATATTTTTTAATTTTTTTCAGAACAATTCGAGCGCAGTGTTGTTGCCGTAGTGAACAGGAGAATATTGCCGGACAGTGCCGCTCCCTTGACGTCAATATTGAGAAATAGTTCTCTTTGTCATCCTGGCGTCGGTTTGGATGATTTGCGACCTCTCAGTGATACACTTTCTGGGGTATGATATTTTATAAAATCTAAATATACATTTGAACTTAAAGCCAGGGACTATGATATGTTTCTCGCTTATAGAGGTTTCTCTCTAACCCGAGTTTCTCGCTTATAGAGGTTTCTCTCAAACCCGAGTTTCTCGCTCAAAGAGGTTCTCTCTAACCCGAGTTTCTCCTTTATAGAGGTTTCTCTCTAACCCGAGTTTCTCGCTTACAAAGGTTTCTCTCTATCCCGAGTTTCTCGCTTATAGAGGTTTCTTTCTAACCCGAGTTTCTCCCTTATAGAGGTTTCTCTCTAACCCGAGTTTCTCGCTCAAAGAGGTTCTCTCTAACCCGAGTTTCTCCTTTATAGAGGTTTCTCTCTAACCCGAGTTTCTCCTTCATAGAGGTTTCTCTCTAACCCGAGTTTCTCGCTTACAAAGGTTTCTCTCTATCCCGAGTTTCTCGCTTATAGAGGTTTCTCTCCAACCCGAGTTTCTCGCTTATAGAGGTTTCTCTCTATCCCGAGTGTCTCGCTTATTGTTAATTCTATTTTATCTATGGTTCAGGACTTTTAATATCAAAGCTGCAAGTTAAAAAGGTGAAAGAAGTATAGCACTGTTTTTTTTTTTTAATTATAATTATTTTTTTGTTTCAGTATCTAGAGTCATTGGTGTTAACAAGATCGTGTGATCCGAACCTCTCGCTCAGTGAGAACAGGATAAAAGCACTAGCAGACTTCTTTAGTAGAGCTTGCAAAGCCGGCCCTTGGGTACCTGAACCTACAAGAAATGCTGAACTAAGTAAGATAACTAAGGCCAGCAACGCATCCGAGGTTCCTCTGGTCATGATGATGAACACCTCGGTGTTCGCACTGTTTTCCCCCCTACTCTATTAAAAAAAAAAAGATATTCGGGGTTCCTCTCGTAATTATTGCATTTCTATCTTTAAATGGAAGGGATTTCTCACTACTTTCTCATGAAGTAAGGAAGGGGAAGTGGGTTTGAGTGAGAGGATGCATAAGAAGGGAAAATATTCTCTTTCTGTGCGCCTTACCCGTAGATCACAGATAGGCAAGGAATGCATGCAAATGCCTATGGACATCGGTCTCTTTGTTCGTTTTCTTTATTAATATTAAAAAAGAACTAGATATGTGCTAATTGCATCTAGATATTTTCCTTTACCGTCAGGTAATTATAAAAATCCGAACTTTACTCTGCCACTGTCGTTCTGATTTTTGAGCGTTATCTTGTTTTAACCGGCTTCAAATACTATCTTATTCTTCCTTAACTACTAAATCGATTTCAATGACTAAGGGAAACTTCAGAACACGAGTCAAATGACAATTAATTAATTACTAATTATTTTTCTTTTTTAGAAAAGAAGTACCCATCTCTTTGTGCTGCATGTCGGTCCACTTGCTCAGAGAATGATCGTTATTGGGGAGATGGTGGTGCGCTGGCATGTCTCTCTGAAGGTGCCGGTGACGTCATGTGGTCTGAACTTAATGACGTCAAAGCTTATTTCAAGGTATGATAAAAGGTTACTGTCTAACCCAAGTTTCTCGCTTATAGGGGTTTCTCTCTAAACCGAATTTCTCGCTCGTAGAGGTCTCTCTAACGCGAGTTTCTCGCTTGTGGAGGTCGTCCGTCTGGACTGTGAGACCGTTCTCGCTTGTAGAGGTTTCTCTCTAACCTGAGTAATAAGTATTATAAAGTATCATCATCATCAGCTCACTATACGTCCCCACCGAGGTGCTCGGAGCCTACCCTAAGTTAAGGGTGATTAGGCCATAGTCAACCACACTGACTTCACACATATCTTTGAATTTCTTCTCAGATATGTGCAGCATCACGGTGTTTTCCTTCAACGTAACATCAGATAAATGTACATATGTAAATCGGAAATGGAAAAACACATTGGTACAGTCAGCGTCATATAGATCGTCACAGACAAGATATGCAAATATATAGGTACATCAAAAGTAATCAATTATATCGGTACAACAAAAGTCCTCAAAATAATAGATACATTCACCCTGCTCAAATACATCGGTACATACACAGCGTCAAATATATGAGTACATGCAAGATGCTCATAAATATCGTAGCAGCCACAGCGTCATAAGTAACGAAGCAGTCAAGGTGCGCAAAAATATCGGTACATTTGACAAAATTGAACTCTATCTCTATATACTTGTGATACAATTTGGAATAAACTCCTTCTGTTACATTCATTTGACACTTTGTATTAACATTATAGGTTGTCCGGAAAGTTCGTTCTGATTTTCGATATAAAGCTTACAATAGACTGCAGCTGAAGTGGATTCATTTTCGGATTTCCACCATTATCAAACGTCACAAAAATTTCTATATTGTGAATAATTTCATTTCATTGGTTGAGATAAAAACTAATTTTTAAAATTTTAGCCAAAAATAAAAGACGTTTTAGGTATAGAGTCGTACCAATATAATTTAAAACCATTTCCAAAAATTTAAGAGGACAGGGTTTCAATTTTCCTTATAAAGCGGCACGAACTTACTGGGCAACCCAATATTTTTCTTCTCCTGTCATAACGCTTAAATATATTATAAAAGTTTGTCACGCCGAATATGACAGATACGTAATAACTAATATCAAATTTTGCCTTGTCACAATATATACTAGTTTGGCGCAGTATTCTAGTATGTTTGCCGTAATATGTAAGTTTACCGGTTCGAATCTCAGGCTACTTTTTTTTCATTTTATCAATCACGTGGTTATTTTTTCATAACCAGTAAAAATTTGGTAATGTAAAATTTTGCTCGACAATTTTTTTTATAATTTTCGCTGTCGGGTAGAAAGAAATTTAAATAAAGTTAACAACAATTAAGTCAGACCATCGTGGTTGAAGTGAGTGGGCGGAGCGTGGATTGTCTTTGCGGGTTTTAAGAATGGTACGCGCGGAAACTATACGTACAAGTGTTATCTACATATGTGTGCGCGCCCACGCACACTGGAATGTTTATTGCAATCGACCAAAAATTTGATGTAGTTTGGATATTGACATTCAGATTTTTTTTCTTTGTTTCTTAAATATAATCAGTATCAGTAAAAGGTAAAAGTAAAAGTGTTATTTTTACCGGTACAAGTTTAACAAACATGAGTAATAAACAAATTACATGTCAATAGCATCACTTTATCTCCTTCATTTTTGTTTGAAATAGAAAAGTACTTTAGCGTTCAAACTCATTAGTCCAAGGCAATATCAAAAAGTACCTAATAACTACGGCGATAGAGTTTAATTACATGTGCTTCGATATTAAAATTAAAAAGTTTAAATATCAAAAAAAAAAATAGTTGCTTGGGATTTGAATCGCCGAACTTACGTACCAACGGCGGCGAACGGTAAGGCCACGAGACCAAACTAGCATATATGATGACAAACTTAAATTTGATGTTGGTTTTATCTACGTAATATCTGTCATCCGCGTCGAACACTTTTAGTAAATTTTGAAAAATGGTTTGATGCAAAGTGTCAAATGAATGTAACAGAAGTAGTTTATTCCAAATTGTATCACAAGTATATAGAGATAGAGTTCAATTTTGTCAAATGTACCGATATTTTTGAGCACCTTGACTGCTTCGTTACTTATGACGCTGTGGATGCTACGATATTTATGAGCATCTTGCATGTACTCATATATTTGACGCTGTGTATGTACCGATGTTTTTGAGCAGGGTGAATGTATCTATTATTTTGAGGACTTTTGTTGTACCGATATAATTGATTACTTTTGATGTACCTATATATTTGCATATCTTGTCTGTGACGATCTATATGACGCTGACTGTACATGGCGGGATTCGAACCTGCAGATTACAAGTCAAGTAAACCCCTGACCTACAGACGCTCTTAAAGTATGCAAACACTAATTTATCTTATTTTCAAGGACACTGCAACAGATCACCTGGCGTATCTTTGTCGTGACGGCAGTTGGCAGCCCCTCACCAACAATACGGATCCTTGTGTCTGGCTGAACAGACCCTGGCCGGTGATAGTTGCTAAAAGGTATTATATTACAAATAAATCTTACTAATATTATAAATGCGAATGTTTAGATGAATGTTAGAAGGTATCTCCACAACGGCTGCATGGATCTCATAGAGCATAGTCTGGAAGAACACATAGGCTACTAATTAAGTTTTTTTTTGTAGTTCCGCGCGAACGGTGTCGCGGGTGACAACTAGTGTTGAATTTTTTTTTTTAATTTTAACAGATTTTTTTGTAAATTTCTTTAAACATTCCAACTTGTGCTAGGATATGGATTACGACAATAGTCGAATGTCGGGATTCGAACCCCCGACCTCGTGGTCGGAAATCCGTACCCTTAACCATTAGGCTATTGACGCTTAACTCGTAAATATCGTTGAAATCAAGTTCGTAAGACACGAATAATCGATTTCTTGGAAATGATAGATTTTGTATGGTGCCGATTTAAACGCGTTTGTTACGTGACAGTTATATATTATTAGTTCTAATTCACATCACTACAAAGCGCCAAAATGGCGAAAATCAAATAGTCACAAAATCTACGTCTTATAACCACTAATTTATACATACGTCTACAGAAAAGCGGCTGCAGCGGTGAGCGCGTTAACTCAATCTATATCATCAAGCGCTGCAGCTGTAGACCGACATTGGAGAGGAGCGCTTGCAGCGCTACTTGAGTTACGTGCAGCGCCAATACCGCTGTACCCGCCGCGTGCGCCGTTAGACCATTTAGCAACAGCACGAGGCTTCAGAGAAGCATACAGTCAGAGCGGATGTGATCCACCTAGGTATATCTTACTAATATTATAAATGCGAATGTTTAGATGTTTGAAGTTATCTCTTGTACGGCTGAATGGATCTCGATGAAATTTACTATACATATAGAACATAGTCTGGAAGAACACGTAGCCTACTAATTATGTTTTAATTGGCGACAGCTATAAGAATAAAAACAATATGTTTTTTTTAATTATAAAAAATACGCTAATTAAAAAAAAACAAAGATTATGTATCCATATGAGTCTGACAGTTAGTGTCAAAGAGTAATTTGAATTTTCTATCTAATAGCAAATTGTACTTTAATTAGTCTTGATCATTGCATTTCCAATTAATAAATATTTTATTTTTATTATCTCTGTAAGTAAAGTCAATCTCTGAGGTTTTTTTTAACATATCTTTGATTTTATAGGCACATAACTTTCTGCACTAAATCAATATTGGAGAAGAACAAATGCGAATGGTTGAGTGAAGCGAGCGCGGTGTACGGCATCACGCCTCCCCTCCAGTGTACCATTAGAGCGAGCACGCGAGATTGCATGGCCGGTGTGCGCGACGGAGACAGCGATGTGATGGTTGCTGATGGCGATTCGCTTGTTTCTGGAATTAGGTATGAAACTGAAAAAAAAAATTATAGCTAGGCAGTAAATTCGCTATTTTATCTATGTGTAAATTTGTTTTTATTTATTACAGTGACTACGGTCTCACCGCTGTTCTCCACGAAGCGACACCGATAGTCGAGAAAACTCACACAGTTGTAGCTTACGTAAGGAAGGACGCCATGTTGGAAAAGATGACAGATCTACGCGGGAAACGGGCTGTTTTCCCGCGCTTCGACGGCGTCGCCTGGCATTCTGTTTCACAATACTTCGCTGACAAATTAAAAGTGCCTTGCGAACATTTTATAAGCTTTTTCAGTGAAATTTGCGCCCCCGGTATACAAGAACATAATGCTACTGCCGAAATCGTAGATAAATTAACTAAAAACTGCTTGAAGGATGATGGTAATGGAGAATTAAACGCCTTGAGGAGTTTGGTTGAAGGAAATAGTGATGTTGCTTTTTTCAGTATGAATACATATAATAAATATAAAGGTTAGTTTAATTAACTTTCTTTAACAAATATTTCTAGTTAAATCAAGTCTAAAAAAATAAAACGTAATTTTCTTTCAGCAAATATCATCCATGAGCCGTGGGCGCAGAATATTGTTGAATTAACACCCATATGCCCTGAAGAGAATCCCAAATACTGTTTCATTAGTTGGTCGAATATCGGTCACGTTTTTGTTTCGAAGAAAAATTCACAAATGCGTAAACAAGAGATCACAAATGTGTTTACAAAACTCGACCAACTGTTTGGCAAACATCAACCATTCCACAGCCCTATGTTCTCTATGTATGGCCAATTTAACCATCAAATGGACGTCTTATTCCACAACAACACGAAGAACCTCGCCTCAAATGATATGTTAAAATTTAACCCTTATGACAGAATCCCTCTTAATTTTGAACGCACATTGACAGATGTCAAAAAAGACACCTGTCAAACGGCCGATCTCAGCCCGGATTCGAGTTTTAGATCAGCGCCCACAATTTTGTTGTGTGCAGTCTCTCTAGTCGTTTCTTTGTTATTTAGATAAGTAAATTGCAGTTAGATTGTGATAAAGTCCAACTTAAATGGTATTAAACTTATTCGTGTACCTTCCTACTGTGAAATAACCTTACCTTTATAATTGTTAATCAAAATCATCGCTATCATATGCCTATGGTAGTAAGAGGAAATAAGAAGTAACCGAGTGACGGACAGCCTAATTTTTTAAATCTCCTAATCTATTGTGTTTGTGGATGAATTTTATTATATTTTGATTAATAAAAAGAAATTGCAACAGCTTTAATTTTCCATTACTGGAGCAAATTTATTAAAAATAAAACAATTTGTATTGAAAAATACGACTAATATGTTTCCTTTTTTCTGTGATAAAATAAAAAAACCTTTTCATTTAGATTTGATTAATTTTAAAAGTTTCAAAACTTTTTGGTCGCAGTTTTTATGGTTTCAATATTAATCCAAATAAATGTGTTCGTTATGAGGAGAATTAAAGTAGATTAATTTTAATTGAGTATTTGAAGTGTTGTGAACATCAAATTAACTATTTAATGTTTGAGTTACATATTAAACTCTTTAGAGAAATTAACACAGTTTTTTGATTTTTAGACAGAAAAAAGGATGTCAATTTTCTTACTGTCATTCTGTCATCTGTCAAATAAATATTCAATTTGTAAATTTATCTGCACACAAAATAATTTTGTTTGTTTTGTTTAACGTATTTTTAAATAAAATTCATAAAGTTGTGTCTTAGTATGACCTCGGCAAACATGAATTCGTTTTTGATAGCATTAGAAGCAGTAAAACAAGATTATACGTGTCGTGTTTGTAATGAATTGTGCAAAAAACCGGTTACATTGAAGTGTTGTTTCCATTTAATTTGCGAAGAACATATTAAAGATTTATTCAAATGTCCAACATGTGATTTACCTTTATTAGATAAGCCTGTTTATAAAGATGATACTTTAGAGGCAAGTGTAAACTCAACTTTAGAATTAGACAAAATATTTTCACAATTTAAAACAGATACAAACCCTATTGATGAATCGAAAGGAGATAATAAAAATGTTACTATAAGAGGAACTCGGAACACTAAAAAACCCGCCTCAAAAATCAATAAAGTCAACCGTGAATTAAGAAAAAAATCAACTGATGATGAAACATCAAAAATTTCCCCACAAACAATAATTACTGGTCAAAAACTAATAAAAAACATAGAAAAGCGAAATAAAAAAGGTGAAACAGCATTACACGTATTCTGTCGTCACGGTAAAATAGATAAAGTGCAAGAATTGCTCAATGAAGGTGCAAATACAAATACAAAAGATCATGCAGGTTGGACACCGTTACACGAAGCTGTTCAAAGTGGGAGATTGGATATGGTAAAATTGCTATTAACCTATAAAACCCTGATCAACGTACCAGGTCCTGATAATGAGACACCATTACACGAAGCAGTCAGATATAACCATAAAGATATAGTTAACGAATTAGTTATTAACGGAGCAGATTTGAATGCTAAAAATAGTAAAGGTGAAACTCCTATACAGTTAGCTACAAACGAAATGAAGGAAACATTAGAGATAGCTATGGAAAATATCATTCATACTCAAACTGTTAACATAACAAACATATCTTCAGTACAAATGGAACTAGATTACGATGATATAAGAGTCTACTGTGTAACACAATACCGTACAACACAAAATAAATTAAAAACATTAGTGAAACATCATAGTAATATTACTATAGAGTCGAAATTCACTAAAAGGGTTACACATTTAGTTGTAGACACAGATGACGGGATATGTCTGTCCTCTGTTGATGTACTGCAAGGTATAATCTATGGTGTTTGGATTCTATCAACGGAATGGATAACAAAAAGTACGGAAAACCATTTAGAAGATTTCAACGAGTTTGAAATCAAAGGTATCGGTACAACAAAGTATAACGGTGCAAAAAATTCAAGATATAATAAATATAAACAACTACCGGGATTGTTTAATGGTTGCCATTTTTATTTACACAATTTTAATACGAATTTTGAAATAACAAAAACTTTAATATTAAATAAGACGATATTATCTAAATTAATCAACGATGCTGGTGGTATAGTTCTACGGAGGATACCAAATCCGGAATCTATTCCGGAGAATGAGAAATTAGTGCCTTATCATGCGAAAAAAGGCGGGAAATTGGAAATATGTTCACATTATATTATATTTAAAGATATTTACGAACCTAAATATAATATGAAGCATTTGAAAGCTTTACCAATTGCTTGGTTATTAGAATGCATTGAAAAATATGAATTGTGTGAACCGGAGTGATTTTTATTAAAAAAAAAAAAACGCCATAGTCATTGGTATATATTGGATTTGATTTTTTCATTAATTGTATTATAAAAGTTATCAATTTAAGAAATAAATAATTTTTTATTTTTAAGATTTTTTTTTAATTTGAATATCCTTTTTTTTCTGTGTCTGAGTAGTCACTGTTTGCCTTGAAGAGGCATTTACAGCTTCACCGGGCTGAACCTCGTTTAAGAGTAACAAGACTCGAGGGCTGTTACTTTACTTTAAATATCCTATCGCAACTGTATATTCAATCAACTAGCTGTAAATCGCGACTCCGTCCGCACGGAATTATAAAAGCTAAATTAAAAAGGAGTCAAACATCCATCTATTCAAACATACATACAAATATTTTGGTCGTAAATAAAAAATCATTTCATGAGAATAAATTTATTTTTATTACTAAATTATATTTTAAAATTCACAGTTTTTTTAATAATACTTGATAAATAAAATCACTATTTTTTATCATATTCATAAAATAAAAGAAATTAAATAGTAATTTTAAATACTCCAATATTACAAAATAAATTTATTTACAATTTATAAATTAAAGATAAAATAAAAAAAAATACTTAAAAATTAAATCTTTAAATGCGGTATTCACTTTTCATATTAAATCTACGGATTTTATATTACAGTCGAACCTGGATAAGAAACTTAGGTTTAAAAAAATCTCTTAAAGCAAGAAAAATATTGCGGTCTCTTAAGATTTTAGGTTATCCAGATTCGACTATACTTAATACAACCTCGGAATAAATATATAAGAGATCAAATCTACTTGTAAAACTGTTTTTTTCCTCCATTCGAGTTAAATATAATACTTTTTACAATAAATTAACTTTTACAGTTATTAAAATAAATGTTTTTACAACTAGTGATGATTACTGGACGACCATCCATCCATCAGCTCACTATACATCCCAACTGAGGGTCCTTCCTAAGTGAACTAGGTCATAGTCAATGCTGACAGAGTGCAACTTCACATATCATTGAATTTAACACAGATATGTGCATTACGATGTTTTTCTTCACCGTAACATCGGATAAATTTATATATGTAAATGGGAAAACACATTGGTACATGGAGGGATTCGAACCCAGGATCTGGAGACAAGTCAAGTGCCTAACCCCAGTAATACTAGTTGTAAAAATATTTATTTTCACGTTCATTCGTTCGCGTAATTTCCTTAAAGAGAGGTACAAAGTATTCGCTTTACGTATCAATATTTATGATAATTTATATATTTTACAATAAAATATTTACAATTTTATAACTTTTACAGTAATTCAAAATGTTTTTTTTGTAAAAGTATATTGTATAATAGTTTGCTGCCACATTTTTTTTCCAATTATATGTTACAGTATAAATAAATAGAAACTTAGTAATTATTAACGTTTGTTTTTTTCATTTTCTTTTGATGTACGTCAAGTTGAAAAAGTACGTGGCATATATCTGAAAATTGTGTACACGTAAGTCAAATTAATTCATTTTAACAACTAGCTGTCGCCCGCGACTCCGTTCGCGCGGAAATAAAAAAACAATAAGTAGCTTATGTTTTCTTCCAGACTATGTTCTACATCTGTGCCAAATTTTATCAAAATCCGTTCAACCGTTCCGGAGACATCTTAAAACAAACATCCATCCATCTAAACATTAGCATTTATAATATAAGTAAGAAGTAAGATATGTCAGTTTATTTTGCAACCCTTAGGGTTTAAGTCTACCCTAAACCATTGATTAGGAATCAACCAGGCTCTCCCAACTTTTTTTATCATGCTTTTAGGAGTGATTAGTTTACAGGCTATAAGACCGTGTAATTCCGAGAATGGGAAGGGTAAATAGATTTGACAGGGGAGGGGACGCCTAGAGCAAAATATCCTGTCTATACGGATCTGTTGCATAGGCAAAGCATTAGTACTATTTAGGCGAATCCCTTTTTATACTATTAAAAAATATAAGTAGGTGCATGTTCCATCTAAACTGATATATAAACACGGCTAAACACTGACGTATATTCGTCCGGTGGCGGCACCAATACCAGTACCGCTCATCCTGATGAAGGGGCCCCGAAGGGCTTGAAACTAGTCGGTGCCACCGGACGTATATACGTGAATGTTTAGCCGTTTTTATATATCAGTTTAGTATAATGTCTCACGAAAGGTTGAATAACATGTTCCATCATGACATTTTCCTTCTTCTAGAAATTCGGAAGCACACATTATATGTATTAGACTAGTCTTAACACTTACCTGACACTATAATCGTGTACAAGGAACACGGCGTACTGTTGATTCCTAAACACAGGATAGAAATGATCCACATTTTCTGTCAGTAACAAATTGCAGAGTTGAGGCAATCGCGCCAATGCTGGCTCCTCTATGTCCCAGATGTCCGCGAATGAACAACCCTTGCTGTAACACGAGGGGCTTAGTTAAAAAGAGGCTTAGCTATAAAGAGGTTTTGTTATAGAGAGCTGAAAAAGAGTTTTATCTATACAGGAACTTAGCCAAAGACGAGCAAATTTATAGTGGGTCGTAGTTAAAGAGGGGCTTAGCTATAAATGGGGATATCTACACAGGGTGAGCCGTAGAGGGTCTTAGTAATAGACGTACTTAGCTATTACAGGCCTTGTCTATATTGATGCTTACCTACAGATGGATTTAGTCGTAGAGGGTAAACTACATAGGCTCTTAGCCATAAAGAGGCTTATATATAGAGGGGCTTATCAGCAAAGAGTCTTAGTGATAGAGGGACAAAATTATAGAGGATCTTAGTTACAGAGAGCCTTAGCTATAAAGGGACTAGAACCTTTTGAATTAATAACAGTCGCGTAATGTGTAAATCTTAGGATATTTATTTGAGTACTTATCTGTTTGAACAAATCTACTTACTTGCTCCTTCCATAGCAGTATTTGGATTCAACTATGAGATAAGACGCTCTTAAATTTCTCAATTCCTCATACAGTTCCTCACTTGAAAACCTACCGTAAACTTTATATACGGAGTATGCACGTTTTCTGAAAAAAAAAATATAACTTCGTCATGAAGAAAACAATATATCAGTTGAACTTTATGACAATTACAGTTTAATCGTTTGGAAATCGTGAGACCTCGTTCGCTGTAATACAACGACCACACAGAAAACACGCCTCAAATGCGAATCGATTCTAACTACAGTCTGATAAGTACAGTCCGGAGGCCTAATTTTAGATATCTTTACCTTTCCACCCTTTTCTTATAAAGGATGGGCAGGGGAAATGGATTTGATGGACGATGGGACGAGAAATGGGAAATATCCCTTTTCTGTGCGTCTCCTCCCCTGTCGATTAGTATGCCGGATGCCTATGGCTAATGTTCACTTAGTTAGCATTATAGTGATAATATATAAATAAACTATCCAAATTATAAAAATCATGGACATAAAATTGTATAAATAAAAATGCATCTATCGTAATTCTTGCATGCCTATATTTTATTTTAAATATTAGCAGATTATTTTGGAAATTTACTAATATTTCTTGTACCATTCCAACTAAGCTCTAGGCTTGTGCTAGGATATGGTTTACAATAGTCGAATGTCGGGATTCGAACCCCCGACCTCGTGATTGGAAATCCGTACCCTTAACCATTAGGCTATTGACGCTTCAATCTCTCGTTCTTAATAAATAAAATACTTACCTGGCCCCTAAATTTTCATAATGCGGATGTGCGACTATGGGTTTTCTCGTCGCTAACATAACTGTAGCTAATATTGGCATGGAACCGGCAAATGCGCCGGTACCTGCATCACTTGATATCCATTTAAGCATTTCCTCTTGTGGGTAGTCACTAAACTCACCTAGTTAAACACGAGGATCACTTTTAATACAGAATTTTTAAAGTCTAAATTCCCAGATTATACTAGTATCCAATCAAATTCCTAAACCTTTATTTTGCAAAAATCACTTTATTTTAATATACAATTTTCAGATTTAGCAGATTTTTTGGTAAATTTACTAATATTTCTTTTACCATTCCAACTAAGCTGTAAGCTTGTGCTAGGATATGGTTTACGACAATAGTCGAATGACGGGATTCGAACCCCGAACGAATATTGTATTTTAAGGTTTAGGCCCATCGTACTTAAGGCCTAAACCTTAAAATACGTATCATGCATGTCATGATAAGAACATATGATTGATTATACAACAGTGTGGACGTATAGTGAGCTGATGATGATAGTCTTTGGGATATGTTTTTTATCGTTATTAACTAACCAATATGGGCTGTTTCTCTGGTCACGTTATCCACTAGCTGCCGACCGAGTGGTAACAGTAGCATAAACCAAATCACTGGCAAACGATCCATTATTCTTTTAGGAAACCTAAATGCACATCAACATTATAAAAAAAAACAATTATAAACATATTTAAATAAACAGTATTTTAACTTATGATTTGACGTTACTACTAAAGGCTAATAAACTTATCTGAGATACTTGTAAGGCAAAATTTCTGCAAGAAAATATACTAAGAGTAGCTGTCGCCCGCAACTCCGTCTGCACGGAATTAAAGAAATAAGATAATAAGTAGCCTATGTGTTCTTCCAGACTATGTTGTATATGTATTCCAAACTTCATCGCGATATGTTCAGTCGTTGGATACCTTCAAACAAACATCCATCCATCTAAACATTCGCATTTATAATATTAGTAAGATATATAAAATTTGTCCCCTTCCCTGTCGATCAAAGGTAGAAATTTATCAAAAGTGTGATACTAAAAAAGGTGTTTAATTTTTGATTGCTATAAATTTACTTGCTAAGTTCTTAATATTAAACTTACCTATATAACTTCTTTGTGGCTATCAAAGATGAGAGTAGACACATCTGTGTTGCCAGCAATAGTTTGAGTCTCATCACGAATATCGCAAAGACCCAATAAATCATCATAAGTGATAAATTATAAAATAACGCCGGATCAAATTTAATAAACATCAATACATTTAAAACTTCAGTCTTACTTTCTGCGTTATAACTATCGTCTGTCTCTTTCTTGTCTTTGTTTAAATCTTCTTTTTTCTCTTTCTTATATATTTCATTATCTCTCAATATGATTGCGTCGTCGTATGTTTTTTTTAATATATTTAATATATTTACGATAATAAATGGTATTAAAAATGTATTGAACATCTTCTCGATGGAAGAGAAGGGGAGGAAATCGAATACATCAGTACAAGTGTAAATGAGCGTATGAAAATTTTTATATTTAGATGAGAATTTAGAGAACAACATATCCCATATATGTGAATCCTCTTCAACTCCTAAAAATTTACTGATGAATATTTTTAAATATACAGTAGAAATACCTATACAAATGAATCGGAATATAATTAGAAAGAATTCTAATATCATATCTTTAGTATTTTTAATTTTGATTCTCATTGAACTAAAGAATACAGAGTAGAGGAAAAGAACTACAAAACTGGATGTATACAATGACGATTTGAGCATATCATTGCCTTGTAAGAGACCGATATGTAAACCACAGAAATGCGCGTGAAGGAATATAGAAAGGACTTTAGTATCAATTATATAGAATTGCTCCATCAAAAAGTAGATACATAATTGTGCGAAGAATATAAATTGACTAAATTGCCAGAATAAAAGACAGAGACAGTTGCAAAGAAATATTGCTACCTGAAACAAGGTTTTATTCAAAAAATATGTAACACATTCAAATATGAATTTATTCAGATCTCGCGGAATTAAAAACCTAAGTAGTCATGTGTTTTTCCAGACTATGTTCTTCATGCTGTCTAGGGATACCTTCTAACAAACATCCATACATCCAATCATTCGCATTTGTATTAGTAAGATAGCCAGACAAACTTATTTACGAATATAAAACATAAGATAAAAAAGGACATGAACTCTCCAGTCTGATAAGAATCTTGTGGCATTGATATTGTTAAGAAGACAAGGAACTATTCTTCCCCTTCCCATTTTTTTCTCATAAGCAAAGGATGGGAAATGGGAAGTACATTTGACAGAGGAGGGGACACACAGAAGGAGAAAGTTTCCCCCTTCCTATCGGTCCCCACCTCAGTTGATTAAAGTTTAACAACGCATCTGCAATTGCGGATACCTATGGTCTAGCTTCGCTATTTTAGCGAATTCAGGTGACCGCTTGCTTATTTGCCGCCTAATAATATGTAAAAATAAAAAAGTTTGTCTGACACCGCAACACACTAGCGCCAATCTGGCAAACTAATAACACATATATTTAAATTCAAAAGAGCGCCATCTATCGCAATTACCTGTAACCGTATGCCATGTTTCCTTGGTTTATCCCTCAATTGTATAGTAAGTAGCCATCCTTGTAGTAAAAGTATTGGTAACGCAAAATTCTCTCTCTCATTAGGCGCCCATTGAACTCGCGTGCATTCCGTGTGATTGGCAAAGTACTGGACAATCGCTAGTAGACCGCCTAATAAGTTTCCACTAGACAGGGGAGAGATTTCCATTTTCTATCAATAAAATAAAGCTAAAGAATATGGTATAATATTGGCCATGTGAGAAATATATATGGAAGAGGAATGTACATGGGAGGGACGTAAAGAAAGAGGAAATATGATCTGAACATCCGTTAGTCCATCGATTAAAGGTAGGTAAGGCATATTCATCCTTTAGCTTTCCTTCCTCTTTTCCTCAGGAAAGGATGGGAAGGGGAAGGAGATTTAATGGTGGAGGGGACACACAGGAAGGGGAAATATTCTCTTTCTGTGTGTTAACTCCTCTATCGATTAAAAGTAGTCAACAGCATTGCTTCACCATTTTGGTGATTTCAGGAGTCTGCTTCATTTGCCACCTTATAATATTAAAAAAAAACTATGTGAAATACAAAAAGCTATCCATCCTTCTCACTCACCTAAGTGTGGCTGCATGCAAGAACAGCACAGATACAGTTAACCCAGCCATCCACCAAACAACTTCTAAGTAGAATATAATTGGCACTCCGAGTCCCACACAACTCTCCACAGGCTCCATGCCGGAGTCACGTTCAACCATATGACATTCTCTATGAGATGAGTTTAATGCTGGTTCAAAATATCGATATATCGTTCCAATTATTACCTGGAAGAAACAATATCTTATAATAATCAAATCGATACTAATATTATAAAGCGGAAGAATTTGTTTGTTTAAACGCGCTAATCTCAGGAACTACTGGTCCGATTTGAAAAATTTTGTTGTTGGATAGTCCATTTATAGAGGAAGACTTTAGGCTATATAACATTATGCTGCGACCAATAGTTTTTTTTTAATTCCGCGTGGAAAGAGTCGCGGACAACAACTAGTATAATCTAATTATTTAAACTGCGTTAGAACATGCATTATTTGGTGTCGGCATAGACTACTTTGTAGCCCACTGGGAATCCTACAAAATGATTGGATACATCCCACAATCAGTGACAACCCTCATACCCCTTGAGGCCTGAATGGGCTTGAAACTAGTTGACACCCTTTTATAATCATTTAATTTGGTTTTAATAACATATCATTGTGGAACAAAAGAGTTTCTAAACCTACATAGGACTGACAAGGCTTATGTTAATCCTGGCCTGCTGCACTAAACTTGACTTCACATATATATGAACATCTCAGATATATCCTGGCATTATTTAAGCCTAAACTATAAACAAATGTCAGCATCCATGGCTCAGGGGTTAGTGTGTAAAAAGTAAAAAATAAAGGTAAAAAATGTGTTTTACATATGTACATTTATCCCATGTTCTTACAGTGAAGGAATACATTGTGATATTGCACATATCTGTAAAGAAATGTCAAAGATATGTGTGAAGTCAACCAACATGAATGCAGCATGGTTGACTAAGGCTTAGTCTATAGGGTAGGCTCCGAGCCCCTTAGTGGGGATGTATAGCTGATAATGAATAAAAAATGCTTACCTCTGGAAAAATATTAAATCTATTAAATGCATTTACTTCTTTTGGATATTCAACCAACTTGTCGTACATAATTTTGGATATTCCAGCAATATATGGTATTTCTTCTACTATAGTTTTATAATATGAATAGTAGAAACCCATCTCTGTTCGTAAAGACATCTCCCGTTCAAGATCAGAGAGATAAGAGAAGTTTCTGTCATTTTCAAACAAGTTGGAAACATATTTGTAATGTATGAATCCTAAAAACAAAGCTGGGGACAAAATAATAGTTCTTTTTACTTGATTATATTAAAAAATAAGTAATAGGTAACTACAAAAACTATTATATATATACATAAATTTAACCTTACTTATGTTATAAATGCGTATGTTTAAATTTATAGATGTTTGTTTAAAGATATCTCCAGAATGCCTGCTAGGATCTCGATTAAATTTGGTTTAGGTGTAAAACATAGTCTGGAAGAACATATAGGCTACTAAATAAGTTTTCTTTTAATTCCGCGCGAACGGATTCGCGGGCGACAGTTATTATTGCGTATAAATTTTGAGCCTAACCTAAATCGTAACGTAAGTATAAATTTACAACTAATTTGAATAATGAATGATATATTTATCGAATTTACTGGTTTTTATGTTATTTGTATAAGATATTTTGTATTTTATATAAACCTGTTTATAACAACTGAATATAATTTGTATTAATTTTGGAATCGATAAAAAACTGCAAAGATTACGTACCGATAAATCCTAACAGGCTATATTTCGCAATACTTCTCCAGTCAAACTTCCAAACCTTTGCTCCGGTATTAGCGTTTTCAGCCATTTTTTTTATTTAATCACATGCTTTAATGTAAGCGATTTTTAATTCAATTATTATAATTATAAATATTTAATGAAAGAATGAAACATTAACCTTCCATTTGTTTATTGAAAATACTTTGACATTGACGTTTTTAATGTTGTCATATGATTGTGTGACAACCGTATTTATTGTTGCCTGATAAAAAATAATAATAAAAAATATAAAAGACAATTTTCCATATCGCATAATTAAACACTTTTAAATACATGCATCCATTTATCCTTGACCCTTGCGATAATTGGGTTTGATTTGAAAGTCATCGCTATACGGATTTTTTGTCTAATGAGTTTCTACGGAGTTAAAAATCTTTGTCCTATGATTGGAGTACAAAGCATCTCTCTGTCTCTATCTAAATTAATTGAAATCAGATGTTGTATATAAAATATCGAATGCATACAATGTCTTATAATTATGATTTAAAATTTATCTCAAAGAATTCACCTTGAGGTCATCTTGAGTTTATAACAAAATAAATTACGATTGGCTCTGACTGTGTGTTAGCTAGGGTTGCAACATACGTAGAAAACATATAAATATGATGAATTTTACCATGTTAAATATTTTATTTTACAAAGAATCGACAGCCCTTAAACCTCTAGTTTAAAATGTTTATGTCTATACTTTTATTTAGTTGTCTCTTTCCTGTTGTGGTGCAATCATTGCTTATAAGAATGGATTAAGAGTCAAATTAAAGCTATCTATTTTATAATGATGTGTACAAAGATTCTTTTGACATGCGTCACGGGTAAGATTAAAAAAAGAATCAAAATAGTTTAGTAAAAAAAGGATTGTTATTATTAAGCAAATTGGACTATAACTTTGTCTTTTTAATTATTTCTTATTTTGTTTCAGCAATATTACTATTGGAGATTGTTTCTTCATTTCATGGGTATTCTATTGATTCTTTTTTATTTTGTCTTTAAATAATAAAACTAAAGAGGTTACACTATTCGACTTATTTAGTAATGAAGAAAAATCAACATAACTAGACACTTAAATTAAGTTGACTTGTAATTACAAATTTATTTTCAGTTCAAATAATATTTCGTACAGAAGCATTTTAAATCGAAGAAAACGAAACTCGGAATTTAAGTGAGTATTTTTTTAATAATCACATAAAGCGTTTGGTGAATAATCCAAAATACAAATGTTGATGTTTTAACAATTTTGCCGCGTAAAATGCAAAACCCATATCCAACTCCATCCAAGTAATTTTTCGATGTTTTCGTTTTTGCTGTTCACCCGACTGACTCGGGAGCTTGTAGCCTAAACGACTTAGATGTATTTTTATGATAAGTTTATTTTCTTGTTAATAATTAATGTTTTGTTTGGTATTTCCCTCAGATGCACATTACCTTCTCAACCAGAGAACGGTGAATATAAGGTAACCGGTGGTAATATAATCAATGGCAGAGCTTTAGTTATAAATCTTCAATACACATGTAACCCAACTTACGCGCTAGTTGGAGACGCAGCAGCGTTTTGTTATGACGGAGAATGGACACCTGCGGAATTACCGAAATGCGTCCGTAAGTTTTTTCATTGTGAAAATATTTTATTTAAACAATATACAATCATGTTTAAAGCCAATGCCTAAACAGAGGAACGTTAAATTAGATAATAGTTGCATGAAGGGGTAGGATCGAGCGCTGCAATACCACGACCACACAGAAGACACGTCTTAAGTGGAAGCTAATGCTAAGATAGGATGGGAAGGATAATGGATTTGTTGGAGGAGGGGTCTCACAAGATGTGGAAATATTCTCTTTCTGTGTATCCGCTCATCCGTCGATTAAAAGTAGGAAACGCATTTGCAATTCCAGATGTCTATTGGCAGCGGTCGCTTCGCCATTTCAACTATTTCAAGTGGCCGCTTGCTCGTTTGCCACCGTATGTTATAAAAATATATCAGTAAATCTTACTAATATTATAAATGTTTGGATGGATGGATGGATGTTTGTTTGCTTGAAGGTGAAGAATGGCTGAACGCATCTCGCTGAAAGGCATAGATGTAGAACATAGTCTGGAAGAACACATACGGAACGGCTACTAATTACTTTTATTTTTTTAAATCCAGATGGACCGAGTCGCGGGCGACAGCTTATACCTTATAATTTTAATTTTGTTTTTCCTTAGAAACCTGTCGTCTAACAAAACATCGTAGCGTGATATACAACTGTCTAATCAGTGGTACTGACGCTACTCGCTCGTGTCACGACACAGAACCTGTCGGCACTGTTGTACAACCTCTTTGTAAACAACCTCATTATTACACGCCTATAGAACTACCGTACATGCACTGTTTGAACGGCAGGTGGAATGCTTGGCCAACTTGTATGCCGGGTAAGAATATTGAATTGGCACGTGTACAACAAGAGTATTCTTGTAAATCACGTGCCAACTCAAACGCTGAGTACAGATAGGTGGAAAAATCATTATCATCACCGTCGATTTCGTCATCATCATCGTCAATACGACTAAAGGTCCTTCAAGAAGCGAGCCATCCATCTAAAAGGCAGAACGCATCCATATTTGCTCTGGTATTTAGATGGATGGATGTTTGTTATAAGGTAGAACATGAAGCCGTTCTGGATCCCTCTGAAATTTACCATAGATGTCGAAGATAGTCTGGAAGAACATATAGGCAACTAATAAAGTGTTTTTTCTTACGGAATCGCGGGCGACAGCTGGTTTTATTGATAAAGATCATACGGTTTCCAGACCTTAAAAAGCCCTAAATTTTAATCATTACTATCATTTCAATCACATAATCATCTTTATCATCATTTCATCAAATATAGCACATCTTCTGATATGCTATCTCTTTATCAAAGAATGCGGTCTACTAACACCAAAGGGTGTAGAAGCTACCAGGTCTGGAGTACCATGGCAGGCTGCGATCTACTACAAGAACATTATTGATGCAACCCACGAACATATCTGCAGTGGCGCCCTCATCAGTAACTCTGTGGTCTTGTCAGGTATGTATTTAATCCAGTGCTTAAATGAGTTAATATTATTATATCTTTTATATAATGTGGGCATAGTATGTTTTCTTCTATAATCTTTAACTGTCATGTCTAAATTCACTATCTTCTTATGTCTATCATAAAATAAGTAATAAGTGGCCATATTCTATACAAAGCAACCATTATGATATTTCATTTTTTCAATTATTTTGTAGAAATTGTTTAATATATTGAAGTTCAATAGTAAAATTAGTAGCTGGTATTGCATAGTTATAGCGGGATGAAGAATTTTACCAGAAATCATTTGGAATTATCAAGTTCTAACGTAAATTATAATTTTCTCTATTGTTTATAAATAGTTTAAAGTCCATTGTGACCGTCTATAGCCTAAATAGGTTCAATTTGGTGGAGTGAGGTGTCATTCGATTCATCATCATGATGTCATAGGTCAGTTGGATTTTTTTTTTCAAATATTGATTGTAAATTTCCAGCTGCCCATTGCTTCTGGAACGAAGATACAAAGAGTAAAAGTGATGAGACCAACTACGCGGTTGCGGTCGGCAAGTTATTTAGTGAATGGAGTCATCCTGATGACGAAGAGTTTGTCCAGAGGTCAGATGTAAGTTTCTCATGATCCTGCCCTTTTCTCTATAATGTCAGTACAGTATATCTATCAGCCATCATACTAGACTAGATATAGTAGCGGCCCTAGGGCAGGGCGAGGTGGGGAGTCCGCCCAGGGCGCAGCCCCCAAGGGCCCCGTCTCAGCCGTCTAATTCAGAGGGGTGTCTGTTGTGTCCCCTAATACATTCTATCTTTGGAAGATTTTCCCCGGCCTAGGACACCGGAAATGTTAAACCCTGCCCTAACTGGTATTTTCTTACTATTAAAATTGGTCTTTCGAGTAAAATATATGAATTCATCACCAGGTGAAGAAGATAGTAATACCGAAGGGGTATCGGGGTGACGAAAATCATTACCAGGACGACATCGCTGTGGTGGTGGTGACCCGGTCTTTTGAGTACCAAGATCATATTAGACCAGTATGTTTAGATTTCAAACAGGAGCTTTACAATAAACAACTAGTGAAAGGCAATGCAGGAAAGGTAAAATATAATTTATATCACAGATTGTGAATATTTACGTAGAAATGGTACGTTTTTCCAAAAAAATGTTGATTGAGACGTTCCATCAAATAATTTTGACTTTGTTTTATTAATAGGAAGAACATTTTTTCTCGTAGTCTATTGAATTTTGTGTTCAGTGATTTGCCAATGCTCAGCCATCCCTATTCTAGATGTTTCTTCCTAGCTGTAGATGATAAATCTTACTGATATTATAAATACGAATGTTTGGATAGATGGATGTTTGTTAGAAATTTGGCATATATATCGAACATAGTCTGAAAGAACACATAGACTACTAATTAAGTTTTTAGTTCCGCGCGTACGGAGTCGCGGGCGACAGCTACTTAATCTATATGTAAAAAGTTACGCGTGATATTTTTATGGAAATTTGAAATTATGAAAATGGCAACACTAAACCGTGCTGCAGCTCTCTTATTGGCTAAAATAATGTCAAGATGACATCGTTAGTTCGCATATTTTCCGTCTGTCATAAAAACCTTGTTGAATTATAGCTAATGTTATTGAAAATACGAGTATCAATAGAAATATTTTGGAATTTTTAAAGTTAACCATAAATTGTAGTTTGTCTGTGGTTATATTTGTATTGGAATTACAATCATTGGTATAGAAATTACTTTCCAGTCTGCTGGTTATGGATTATCGAGAAATGATGTGTCCAGTACGAAGTCTTTGCAATTAATCGACATGCCATTTGTATCGAATGAAGATTGCTTTACCAAATCAAGCAATGACAAGTTTTGTGCTGGAAATATTAATGGTATTATATTTTTCGTATTTTTTTTTGTAATATATATACAGAGTGTCCCAAAAGGTTACGTATATAGGAAGGGGGATGATAGGGGTGGTCACAAGGGTCACCAGAAAAATAAAATAAAAATTCCCCTCTGAGTATTAAAAAAAATAAATGGCATTTTTTAAAAACTTAAAAATTTTACACCTTTCGGGGCAATTGTATGTAACCAATGTAAGTAACCTTTTGGGACACCCTGTATATCGAATAAATAAAATTATCTTATGTTACTCAGTATTAAAATACCTTTTTGTTGGTATATGAAATTTTAAAATCGCTTTAGTAGTTTTTGAGTTTACTTATAACAAACACTGATATCTCTTTATGTGTCTTAAATCAATGGTTCCCTATTTTTGACTGTAGTTTTCTTTCTAGTTGTTTATTATAGATTTTTGTATTCAATAGATAGCGTTGTATTAAAAGTTTAACATTTTAAATACCTACAAAATCTTACCGTGGGTTTCTGAGACCTGAAATGCCTGTTTAAAAAATATTATCTCTGTCTTGTTAAAAATAATAACAGAGGTGACGATATTTTCATATATAAATTTTCTTCTCAGAAACCAACGGTTAATTTGTTTGGCATTATCTTGGGTTTTAAAACTTAATTTAAATTAATGGATGCCATACTTTTTTTAAATATTAGCATATTTTTGTCAATTTACTAATATTTCTTGTACCATTCCAACTAAGTTCTTAGCTTATGCTAGGATTACGACAATAGTCGTATGGAAGAATTGGAATTCGAAAATCCGTACCCTTAACTATTAGGCTATTTTTTTTTAACCTAAAACAAACTTTTTAATACCTTTTTAGGACCAGGTTTATGCGGCGCGGATAGCGGTAGCGCTATCATATTCCCAGCAACAGTACAAAATACCACTAGGTACTATCTCCGGGGTATATCCTCGGTGACAATCAATGCTACGGCACGTTGCAAAACATATACAACTTATAACTCCATCATGAAGTATCAAAATCTCATCAAAACTTATTGGTTTCTTTGATAAAGGCGAGAAAGTTCGCCATCTTGAAATAAATGCTACTTGTATTTTTTAATTCATAACCCATAGATTTATAACCTATATACCGGAGCACAAAATGGCGGCACAAAAGGTAATTTCTTGGCAATTTTTTTCTCAGTGTTGCCATTAAAAATATAAAATGACTTTCGGGAAATTGACTCACGATCATAGACAGAGAAGGCTAAACTTCGGTTTCTGAAATGAAAATCTCTGTTTAAAATATATTGTTATCTCTGTATTGTCAAAGATGACGATAAGTTTTATACAGATATTTTGGTCTCAGAAACCAACGGTAATTGAAATGGTAGTCATAAGTGTAACAAATATATCAGCTCAGTAGCGCCCCCATGTCAACCGGTTCATGATATCAACCTAATAAACAACCCTGAAGAACCTTGACATATTTTGTGAAAAAAATAGTGTAAGGAAACGTTATATTGGTTTATAAATAAATTATATTATAAAATTATTGTTTCTTTCGTAATTCTTATGCTAATTTTATCTGTACAACTAGTAAATATCCTGAATCTCATCGAGATTTTACGAAAATGACAGTTGCTGAACAATATGGCGCGAATAGTTTAATAGCCACCATCTTAGTTGTATAATTATTTTCTCGTGTGATAGTTAAACATCCGTAAAACCATAGCCTTTATTCATTTTTATTTGCCTTTTTAATAATTCAAAAATGTTTAAATACAAAAGTCAAATTATACAATACAAAAAAATCTTCATGATTCTTTGAAATCTTTTAATAATTTAACCAAAGGAAAAGAATTGATGGATCACGCAATCATATTAAAGGTTACTACTTCAATGATAAGATTAAAGTTCAAGTAAAGGTCAAATGAGATTCATAACACACAATACGTCAAAACCAGTTTGCTATTTATGTATTAAAAATTATAACCTCAAAATATATTCATTTTACATTGATTTATTGTAAATATCAACTAAATGTATATCTTTTGAATATGCTAAAATTACATCTAAAATAATAATTTAATCGGTAATATGACAAATATGCGTGACAAGACGTACTACGTTTTCCTTGTAAGTGAGTACTTTATTTACAATTTTATTTATACACACTTTGAATTGCTTTTAAACATTGATTCTTTTTTCAAGAAGAAGTTTTTGGATATATCTAGACAGAATATTTGTTCATTATGTAATAAAATTTCCTTTAAAATTATATACCATTATTAGTAGTGTATTCATAACATAACACGTTATTTATTGAAATGTAATTTAGTAATTTAACTTAAAAAAATTGTTATAAAATTGAACATTTCTTTGTTTTCTTTTTCTTTAAATTAATAATAGACACAACTCGTCTGCGTTATGTTTGTTAACTTTAAATCGCATATTTTAAAAAATGACAGCAGATGTTTTATAGTCTATGATTTTGTATGACGTCACAGCTTTACTTTTCCGCGCGCCATTATTTGACAGTTAAAAAAATAATAATTATTTATTATTGAATATGCTACAAGAATAAATAGTTGTTTATCATGGAAGTTTAAAGCGAGCTTATTTTACAATAATGTAGAGATTATGATGTGTTTTTCTTCCTTTTGGTATCCATCTATTTAATGCTTGTCTTCAGCCTTGGTGTCAGTTTTGCAAGCATCAGTGGTCTACGATGTTTATGATAGAGGGTAAGTGCTTTTGAAAATTCATAAATATTTTCCTTTTTATGAAGTACTAGCTGTTGCCCGCGACTCCGTTCGCGCGGAATTAAAGAAACAATAAGTAGCCTATGTGTTCTTCCAGTCTATGTTTTTTTTTTTTTTTTTTTTTTTTTTTTTTGGGCGGCGCTATGCCGCCCTCTCGTTCCCCTAACATGGTGGTCAGGGACCTTAGATGCGACAACAATCTTTATTTCTTTATTAAATTAAAAATCAATAAAACTTTACAAATTTCTTAAGACTATTTACAATTTCAATTTAAATACGATGTTAAAACTATTAAAATTTACAATAAAATATCTGATAAATACAATTTAAAAAATTCAAATTTAAAAAATATACAAGTTAAAATACAAATAAATTACAATAAAATACAAATAAGACCCAAACTAATACTAATTTAAAATTAAAATATACAATAAAGCCAAATTAAAATTCAATAAATTAAAATTAAAATTCAAATAAAATACAAATTAAAAATTAATAGTAAAACATAAATTAAAATCCAATTAAAATATATCACAGTTTAGGTCTTATTTCTATTTATTACTATTTTGGCCAAGGATCGGCAATACTCCACGAAGTGCCCGCGTGTCTTTTTATTATTTATTAAATTAACCAAATTCTCCTCCACAATTTTCTCTTTCATTTTAATTTCAAATTCAGCTCTTTTCGCTGCAAAAATCGGGCACTCCGTGAGTATGTGCAGCACGGATTCACCCCGTGCTGGGTCACAAACGCAAGAGGGGTCCCCCTTGCACTTAAACTTGTGCAGGTATTCGGAGAACCCCCCGTGCCCAGTTAAAACCTGAACCAGCACGGGGTCCAACTCGAGGCTCCGGATTGTAGGGTAGGCTGCTACAGCATCGGGAAAGAAGAGCTTCGTCGTTGAGGCCGTGACTCCTTCCATATACCGCCTGTTCCATTTGTCAAGCGCATCCAGACGAATCTGTCGCTTGACAAATGAAACAGGGCACCTTTCATAATTAGGCTTGGTCTTCATCCCGACTGCGGCCGCCTTTGCGAGTTCATCTGCTCGTTCGTTTCCCTCCAGCCCCGCGTGCGCTTTCACCCAAAACGCTTTCACACATTTTCCTTGCTCTCTAGCCTCTTTTAAATCTTCCCTTATACCATTCGCGAGGGGATGGAGAGAAACGCCGCTTCTCAATGTCTCGAGCGCTGACCTTGAGTCGGAATAAAGACCAAAGCTCCTTTCATTGCTTCTCACAACATACTTCACGGCCTCTCTGAGGGCCAGCAATTCCGCCTGGTAGACGGTGCAAAAGCTTCCCAACTTTAATTTCCGGCAAAAGATCTCCGCGGCGCCATTCCAAACGGATAACGCCGCGCCGACTTTGCCGTCTATTTTGCTACCGTCGGTGTAAATATTTACCTCGACGGTAGCTCGCTGGGCTGCTTCGTCACCGCCGGCCAGGCAGTCGAATTGCAGACCCTCTTGCAGCGCGGGGTGCGCAGACTCTACAAACTTTACCGGCCTCTCGAGCACAAGGTCTCCCAACACCTGGTGGGTATGACCCTTTTTTACCAAGTAAAAGAGGGCCGCTTCTTGGACCCGAAGTTCCAGAGGAAGCAACCCAGCAAGTGTTAGGGCCGAGTGCAGAGAGACCGTCCTATACGATTTCACAATTTTCTGCGCAAACCCGCGCTGCACCCGCCCTAACAAGGCACGAATGCTCTTCCTTTCCACAGCCGGAGCCCACACACTGGCCGCGTAGAGGACAACAGGCTCCGCTACCGCAACGTATATGGTCCTGATGACCTCGGGGTTCAGCCCCCACGTGACCCTCGCTGCGGTTGACAGTTGACGATAGATCGTTTGCGCTTTTTTGGAAACATTTTCAATGTGCGTCTTAAAACTGAGTCTATCGTCAACTGTTAACCCCAGGATCCTCATCTCCTTGGTGAGCACAATGGGCCCCCCGCCCATGCTCAGCCGTGGGGTGTCGTGCTTCAATTTTCTGGTAATCACCATTGCCATGGTTTTCTGTGGCGCGAAGTTAAGTTTGTTACGTACACCCCACTTCCGAACATGTTCGAGAGCCCCATTGGCTACACCCTCCACGTCACCGGCTCCTTCTCCCGAGAACATCAGGACCACATCGTCAGCAAATGCCTGGCAGCGGACGCCCATCTCCTCCAATTCCACCAGGAGCGGATTCAGCAGTAGATTCCAGTCTATGTTGTACATTTATGCCAAATTTTAAGTGAGATCCGTGCAGCCGTTCCGGTAATTTATAATATTAGTAAGATAGTAAGATTTACGGCAAAACTCTTAGCGTCATTTATTGACGATAATGTAACTCTCACAAAATATAAATGGGACTGTATGAAATTAAACAAAGAATTTTATTTTGATCTACAACAGCTAAATTAAAATTTTGTTTTTCAGTACGCACTGGCACAATATAAGTCATAGCCGGCAAAAACGAGACGAACCAGATTGTAGGTAAGTATTCAAACATGTAACCTCCTTTTATCCTTTTATTTGGCTTTCGAGGTACATCGCGCTATACACCAACCAAAAGATAAAGCCTTAATAATATGCTATTATTAGTTCGAAATTCACTACCATCAGCGGCAAAATGGCGAAATTCGAATAGGTGCAAAATACAATTGTTTATAGCCTGTCTATTTATAGAGGACTAGCTGTAGCCCGCTACTCCGTCCGCGAGGAATTAAAGAAAATAAACATAATTAGTAGCCTATGTATTACTATGACTATGTTCTATATGTATACCAAATTTTATCGAGATTCGTTTAGCCTTTCTTTACATACCTTCAAGCATCCATCTAAACATTCGAAATTTAAAATATTAGTAAATCAACACAATAGATGGCGTTAGCACTAAAAAGTTTTTATACCAAAATTCGTATTTTTTTCTTCGCCACCAGTATGAACGAATGGAGATGCAACGAAGGGACATGTGTAAGGATCAATAGCGATTGTGATGGCATCATAGATTGTCCTGACGGCAGTGACGAGACCTTTGAATTATGCAGAAATCATGAGTAAGTATATTAGTAAAAGGCCCTTCTTACACAAGGCCACATAAATCGAACGAACTAAATATCGTATTGTTACGTCACGAGAATCCCGTTGCACGCTTTCGTATGCCGTATACAGTCGTCTAAATGAGTCATCTATTGGCGAGAAGGTAAGACAAAGTGCATTCGCACTAAAGCGATTCCATAACGAACACTTTGTCTAGCTCCGCATTACTTTTCTCAAGACAAATAGGTAGCAAGGTACTGTCTTTGGCGATGGCACTCGATGACGCATAGAAATATTGGCGATTTACGCTGCATGCGAACCTTTGTATCAAAGTATTGCATAGTCGTTCGCGTTTCAAAATCGCCAATTTTCGAAGATTTTCTTTGCCTTATGTACGAAGAGTTATTTACACGCATTTATGTCTTGTCAGCGTCAAATGAAGAGTAGGGAATAAATGTCCTCGACTATTGTTTTCAGATGTGATGCATTTACATTTCGTTGTAACTATGGTGCGTGTGTTGACGAATCAGCTCCCTGCAACCACAAGCAAGAATGCCCTGATGACTCCGATGAGCAATTGCCCAGATGTAAAGGACAGACTATTATAGAAGGGTCAGTAAATATATCGTGTCATATAATATAATATCAGTGCGATTCTCGCGCAATTTCGATTGCCTCGAACATCAGCGTTGTGGAATGGTCGGTCCACGGCGGTATTTCCAAACAAATACGACTTGGGGACCTTCAAGAAGCGAGCATACCATTTCGTTAAAGGCATCTGCAGTTCCTCTGGTGTTGCAGTTGTCCATGAGTGTCGTTGATCACCTCGGTGTTCAAGCCGCTCGTTTGCCCAGTTCTCTTAAAAATATATATCATGTCAAATCATATATTAATTTCTCACTTTACTTATCCCACTCTGTACATTCTTCTCAGATATGTTTATCTATCAATAAGTTATTCAAAATCAACAATTTTCTTACTTCAGTGATAAGTTCAGATGTCTAGACGGTCAGTTGCTACCACTAGACCGTCGTTGCAATGGTATTGTAGATTGTAACGATCGATCTGATGAGACGTTATCATCTTGCGCGGAATTGACTTGCAACGAGGATCAATTTCAATGTGAATACGGTGGATGTGTGGATGCTGAGGCACAGTGTAATCGGGTAAGTGGTAATGAATCATCAGCTCACTATACGTCCCCAACTCGGGAGACTACCTTAAGTTAACTAGGTCATAGTCAACGGCCTAGTGTAGTGACTTCATATATCTTTGATACTTCTTCATATATATGCAGCTTCTTGTTTTCCTTCAAAGTAAGAACGTCAGATAGATACACAAAATACATTGCTATATGACAGAATTTGAACCCAAGACCTGCAGATTACAAGTCAAGTGCTTAACCCCTGAGCTACTGATGCTTTGTCTATGGTTATATAATCATGAGTGTAGTGTATGCATAAACGTAGTGTTGTTTGTCTCGAGCGTACACGCCATAAGTACATGCCGGATAGAGGGTACGTCAGTCGATGTCAGACCTTTGAACCGGCAACACATGTCAGACCTTTGGACCGGCAACACATGTCAGACCTTTGGACCGGCAACACGTGTCGGTACATGAACGAGCCAAATATAACGCAACGAATGCTACAATGAGTAAAGATACTTCTTTGTTATGAAGATGACTGCAGTCACAGCATGTATTTGAATAGTTCTTTTTTCATAAATGCAATTGCTTATCAATTACTTTCCTACAGACAATAGAATGTGTGGATGAATCAGATGAGAAGGTGGAATTGTGTGGAGTACGTACACTTATCAGGCCAACAACTCCCGAACCAGTTACAGAACCTCCTAAGTATGTTCTACAACTAGATAAAGTAAACTTATATAAAAACAGTTCAAACACTCGTGTATGTACGTCCGGTGGCACTGACTAGTTTTGAGTCCATCGGAGGCCCTTAATCAGGGTGAGTGACGTGAGAACGACGGGCTTCGTCCGCGAAATAATACCAGTCCCATTCACCCTGATGAAGGGCCCCTAATGGACTCAAAACTAGTCGGTTCCATCGGACGAATGTACATGAGTGTTTTAGCCGTTTTTATAAAACTAGCCACATTTTTGATTACACACTTAGATGCACAATACCTGAAGCACCAACCAATGGCTCATATAATGTTATAAGAGAAACAAACACAACTGAAGTAGACTATCTCTCGTTGGAGTATTCCTGTGATCAGGGCTTTAAGTTAGTTGGAGAAGTTAAAGTGGTTTGTCTCAATGGTATATGGCAGGAAAAACCAAGATGTATACGTAAGTATGTACCTAGCGATTGGGTTGGAGAAATATTCACTTTCTGTTCGTCCCCTCTTCTGTCGCATTTGCAATTGAGCATGCTCGTTTGTTTGACTAAGAAATGACTTCCTTCTTTATTCTTCTAGAAACTTGTGAACTGATTAAACATTTAAGTGTTGATTACGAATGCTTTGAAGAGTCAGGGAAACCCAGAGCTTGTTATACAGAGGAAATAGAAGGCACTGTGGTAAAGACATCTTGTAAAGCACCTCATTATTACTCTCCAGTAGAATTGCCGTATATGCATTGTATACAGGGTGTTTGGACTTCAGGACCTGCTTGTGCTGTAGGTAAGTAATGAGTTTTTACTGTCAAAATATTTGAATAAAAACAAAATTGGTATTTGAATTATGAGAGAGGAGGGATAGGAGAATTTTGAAGTACCAAAACAAAAAAAAACTGTATTAAAAATAGATGGCGCTGATTTAAAAAGTTTGTTAATCAATAGATGGCGCTATTATTTATTAAAAAATATTATTATATGAAATATGCAGAAGATGTTTATTTTTGTAGGATTGTATGTCGATTCCACTGAGAACAGTGGGCCTAGCACGAATATTTGCGACACGCCATTTCGTAACGTCGACAAATATGTCATTTGTATGAGATTCGTTGGTGTACTTTAAACCCGGTAAACTCTGCACATACTTTAATACAAATTTTGTTTATAAATATTTGTATTAGGCCCACAGTAGTCTAAACAATAAACTGTCGGTTTCTGAGACCCAACATCTCTGTATAAAACATGTCGTTGACATACTAATACGTTTTTAACGGGAATTTTAGTCTCGGAAACTGGTTAATCTTGAAGATGTCATTCTATATGTATTCTTACCCTCACTGATGTTAAAAAAATTATATATTTTTTAGAATGCGGTGTACAACCACCTAAGTCTACCCCGTTAGTACTACGTGGTCGTGATGCTCGATTCGCAGAAGTGCCATGGCATGTTGGCATTTATTTTAAAAATCCAATGAGCAAGACACATGTACAGATCTGCGGTGGATCTCTGATTAGTAACACTGTTGTGTTATCAGGTAACACTCAGAGTTCATCTTTGCCAAGTGTAACATACAGGTGTTACAATTACACACTTACTCATATACACTTTTACACTAAATTACACTTTAACTAATCTTAGTGCGTATGTGTAAATCAGTTCTGAACCGTTGAGTTACGGCTCTATAGCACACAAAGCAACATAAATCTTCGAAACTAACGTATCGCGTTGCGTGTGCACACAACGTTGAACTTGACACGAGTCTGTTCTATCAGTACAGACATAGCGACATGACAACTATAGTAACCTCGACATATTGAATTTTACAACGACTTTCTCAAGACGATCTTGACAAACAGATTGTGAGCTACTTTGGCGATGACAGATAGAAATGTCGGCGACCGATTTACCGTAGTCTTAGCGACTAATACATGGGTTTCGAAGCTTTTCTTTGCCTTGTGTATTAGGCCTATGTTAATCGACGAGCCGCGAGCTGCCTGTTGCCTTGTAAATCGCAGCCCGAAACGCAAATCATAACATTTGAAATACAAATGAACCGAGCTATGAATCGATTCATTGATCCACTTCGCACATATTAACAGTGATCTGCAGATCATCAAATTTAGTAGAGAAATTTTCAGCTGCCCATTGCTTTTGGAATGAAGATATAAGGGGCCTAAATCGCCCAATGTGGTACTCTCTAGCAGTAGGCAAACTGTATAGGGACTGGAATCATCCAAATGACGAACTATATGTCCAGAAATCTGGCGTAAGTTACTTTTAGAGTTTATGTGTAAACCTTCTTGCAGTCAGGAATTCTTTATTCTCTGCCTTATCCTCTAGGGTATTGGCTTGAGTAATTTCAACTTACATGCTATAAGAGACTAGCTGATGAATAGCTTATGTCTTCTTCCAGATGTTCTATATGTGTGCCAAATTTCATCAAGATCCGTTCAGCCGTTCTGGAGCTGCCTTCAAATAAACATCCATCCATCCATCTTAACATTCCCTTTTCTAGTATTGGTAAGATTAGTAATATGTTACTCAATTTTATTTCAATTCTTCAGTTTTAATGGAATTTACACTAAATTGTATACAATCTCTGGGTCCTCAACCACAAGTCCAGTGCGTGACTTCACACATATCTTTGAATTTCTTCTCAGATATGTGCAGCATCACGTTTTCCTTCACCGTAACGTCAGATAAATGTTCATAGGTCCTAAAAACTAGAAACACCTGATGGGGTTCGAATCTTCTTGATTACAATTCCTACAGTTTTATTAATATTTGTTCAAGGTATCAGATATAATAGTGCCAAAACTGTATCGTGGTTTAGAGTTGTACTACAAAAATGATATAGCCTTAGTATTCGCGACACAAGCATTCCAATACAAGCCGCACGTAGTACCTGTTTGTCTAGACTTTACTGAAGAATTAGGTAATCTGCAACTTAGGAATGGAAACCGTGGCAAGGTAAAAAGAAATATAAATGGATCATCATCAGTTCATACGTCCCCACCGAGGGGCATGTGTGAAGTCAACCACAGGCCAAGTGCGGGTTGACTTCACATATATCTTTGAATTTCTTCTCAGATATGTGCAGGTTGCATCACCATGTTTTCCTTTACCGTAATATCGGATAAATGTACATATGTAAATCGGAAATCGAAAAACACATTGTTACTTGGTGGGTTTCGAACTCAGGACCTGAAGATTGCGAGTCAAGTGCTTAATCTTAATGAAGATTTTAATCTGTTGCACTAATAGGCCTCGTCCAGTGCAATACCACGACCACACAGAAGACACGCCTCAAGTGGAAGCAATTCCAAGTACAGTCTGATAAGTATGTGTGCTGAAGGACTCATTTTAGTCCTGTTTCCTATCCCACCCTTTTTTATAAGGTAAGGATGGGAAGGGAAAGTGAATTTGATAAAGAAGGTGACGCATAGGAAAGGGAAATGGTCTTTTATGTGTCCCGTAGCTCTGCAAAATATTTTGTTATCCAATCTCCAGGCAGCAGGTTGGGGCTTGACTACCGGATTAGCAGGCTCTGAAGCCCCCAGACTGAAGGTCATAGAGTTACCTTACGAGAACTATGAAAGCTGTTTGAATCTAACATCACCAGCGTTGTCTCGATACCTCACATATGATGACAAGATCTGCGCAGGATCTTTGGATGGTGAGTACTTTTGATTTATGTCGTCCTGATACTAGAAATTAGTCTGAGGAACTTGTGTGCTGGACTTCTAGTTTACTTTCCTTTCTTATCCAGTTCTTTTAAGGAAATAATGAGAAGAAATAGACTTTTCGGGGAAGGGGAACAACAGAAATGGGATTTATCCTCTGTAGGTCCCGTCTTCTCGGTAGGTAACTAAGGTCTTCTAGGTAACGCGTGGGTGTTTGCAGTCTCTTTACCTTATGTAGAGTCTTTTACTGGTCTCCCTTAGTGGAGATTCCTTAGTGGACCTCGCCTGGTGCAATACTACGACCACACAGAAGACTCATATCGCTTGGCGCAAGACCGGCAAAAAGCTGACGACCAACCTCCATTAAATGGAGAGGCACTTAGGGAAGAAGACATTCCGCGTTCCGTCTGATGATGTGCGTTCTAGATGCTTAATTTAGTCCTTTATCCCTTTCCATCATATTGTTAAAAGGAGAGGATGGGAAGGGGAAGTGACTTTGATAGAGGAGATGAGACAAAAGAAGGGGAAATATTCTCTTTTTGTGCGTCTTCTTTATTGTTAAACAAAGGTCCAACGCATCTGTAATTTTGGATGTGCAGGGGCAGCAGTAATATAAAAGAATGTGTATTTTGAAGGTTATTTTTTATTTAGGTGAGGCTCTCTGTCGTGGTGACAGTGGTGGTGGTCTGGCATTCCCCTGGGATGAGGATGGTAAGGCTAGGTTTTATCTCCGAGGAGTTGCATCTACCAGTCCACCGTCTAATGATGTGACAGTATGTAATGTTCGAGCTTTAACCAGTTTCACATCAGTTATTAAGTTTGAGAAATTTGTTAAAGCGTATTGGTATCCGTGATTTACTTTATTTGTAGATTTTAAATATATTTTTACGAAATTTTATTGTCTTTTATTATAATAATGACGTTTGTGGAGTTTTGTTTTATATTGGACCAAGATCCCATGGTCTGCAGACATTCACGTCGACTACGTGTTTCAGCAATTTTTTTATACGTAGATTTTAAAATTGGACAAATCTTTTAAAACACTTCTTACTAATATTATAAATGCGAATGTTTAGATCAGATGTTTCCCAAAGTGTGCGATAACGTCCCCTTGTGGGCGCTGCAGGTCTCAAGTTGCGGGTTATAGTAAAAGTTTCCTTTAGAATTCTCCGTTAATATACATATATAGGTCACAATCATTAATTAATTTTGAAGGGTTAGTGGTTTTTAAATATGTGAAAATATGGGGGCGCTAAATTTTTTTTCTCAAAGTGGGCAGTAGACAAAATAAGTTTGGGAACCACTGGTTTAGATGGATATTTGTTTGAAATTTGGCATACATATAGAACATAGTCTGGAAGGACACATTCTACTTAGTTTTTTTAATTCCGCGCGGGCGACAGCTGGTTACTACATAAAAAATTAATTAAATATTTTATTTTTAGTCGATATTTCAGAATATACAATCCTTTTAATAATCGATTTCCAATACATTTACACAATTAATCACAAAAAACGTATAGAAACTAACGTGTCAAGAAACTAGTTTTGAAATGACTCGTTTATCTCAGTTTGAGGTTATAGGTCGACCTTTATAAATGTACAAACAAAACAAAATGGATAATTTACTATAACTTTTTGTCTTGCGTTAACGATTTAAAAGTGTTATTTGCAGTGTTTTTAATATGTTACGATTAATATTATTTATTGGTAAGTTTATTATTGTGAATCAATTATTACGAAGTTATACAGCTGATCAAAACCCTACCCCATTGCAACGTTTAATTATAATTTCTTTGTTTAATCGTTTTTTGAATGTTATATGAGTTTTAATTTTGTTTTTTTTTGCATTTTTAAAAGTGTTATAACTGTTGTAATGTTTTTGAACGGATCATATGTCGTATTACATTTTTTTTTTAGGTTATTTGTGATACAATGAAAAAACTTTATGATATTAATTATGATGAGTTTTTGTTTTACAGGTATATGTATATTTGAAATAAAAGCATCAGTTCTTTACAATAATGATTTTATCAGGTAAAATATGTTTTAAACTATTTTTAAACGAAGTTTTTAAGCTTAATTTTTCTAGGTTATTTTATTGAATATTGTATGAACACTTTGTTATTTTTTTAGATCTTACGAATCTTATAGTCGGAATGTATCATTAATTAGAAATAAACGAGATCTAGATGAATGTAGGTGAGTTTAACTTTGTGTTATCTTACTTCTTATTAATCTTAAATATTATAAATGTGAATGTTTGGATGGATGTATGTTTGAAAGTATCTCCAGAACGGCGGAACGGATCTTGCTGAAATTTGACATAAATATAGAACATAGTCTGGAAGAACACATAGGCTAATGTTATTTTTTAATTCCGCGCGGATGAACTCTTGGGCGACAGCTAGTTCAACAGTCCTGATAGTTATACGCGTACACTGCGACACTATAACAACTATCCATTAAGTACGACATTAGTATTTATACAATATCAATTCCATCATAGATGTCACTTGTCAAACTAATCTATCTTAAGACGCACTATAATTGCTGTTTACTAACACATTTCAGTTACAATGAATATGAATGTAAGGACGGGTCATGTGTTAGAGCTAATAGCGATTGCGATGGTGTCTACGACTGTGTTGACGGCAGTGATGAGTCCTTCTCAATTTGTAGGAATAGAAAGTAAGTATATTGGTGTAGGCAAATTTTATTTAAAAAGTAAACAAGACGCTCATTGGAGCCTCATTTTTTCTCGACTGACTGCTTAATTATCCAGTCCTTTTTATACGTAGTTTTTGATATTATAAGGTGGCAAACGAGCAAGCGGCCACCTGAATTCGACGTAATTGCAGATGGGTTGCTTACCTTTAATCGACAGAGACACATAGAAAGAGAAGATTTCCCCTTTTTATGCGTCCCCTCCATCACATCTTTTTTATAAGAAAATAAGACTAAAATTTTGCGTCTAACACGCACACCAGACTGTAGTTGGAATGAGTTCGCACTTGAGGCGTGTCTTCTGTGTGGTCGTGGTACTGCAGCGGGTGAAGCACAGAGAGATAGGGTAGGGCGACCACGCAGGGCTCCGGAAATAAGGGGGTGTCGTAGGCGCCAAAATCGAATAGAAATGGGCGCTTGGGGCGCCGTCTTAGATATTTTATCTTCGGAAGATTTGTCTAGACACTAAAAAAGTGGGCGCCGCAAATGTCGCCCAGGGCGCTGGAAATGCTGAATCCGGCCCTGGCTTATTTATTATCATAGATGCCGTGCCAATCAGTTTCGCTGCAACTACGGCGCTTGTATAGATAGATACAATGATGTTTGTAACAAAAGAGTTGACTGCGTTGATGGTTCTGATGAATTAACTGAGAAATGTACTGGAATTAAATTAACAGACGGGTGAGTGATGCTTTACTAGCTGTCGCCCGCGACTCTAGTCAACGTGGAATATTTGTTTGTAGGCATCTACAAACTGCCTGTATGGGTCCTGCTGAAATTTGGTATAGATGTAGAACACAGTATGACGGATTCGCGGGCGATTTTTTTTTTATCATAAAGTAACAATCGAGCGAGCGGCCACCTGAAATAGCGAAGTGACCGTTGCCCATGACATACGCAATTGCATATGCGTTGCCTACCTTTAATCGACGGAGAAGAGGATGCACAGAAAGAAAATATTTTTCCTTCCCATGCATCCTCTCATCCAGAAAGTCCACTTCCACTTCCCATCCTTTCCTTATAAGAAAAAGGGTGGGAAGAGAAAGAGGACTAAATTAGGCCTAAGGGGCGCACACTCATCGGACTGCACGCGGAATTGCTTCCACTTGAGGCGTGTCTTGTGTGGTCGTGGTATTTCACCAGGCTAGCCGGGCCAATTCGTGCGATGATGTTAAAGCGGGCTCTACCACTGTTCAGTCTCATGAACGTGAACAATTTAGCTTCAATAATGTTTGATATTCCAGTGATAACTTTATATGTCGTAACGGACAGTTAATACCAAAGAAGGGGCGTTGCGATGGTGTCAATGATTGTGCGGATGGCACAGACGAGAATATAGCCGCCTGTGTCAATATTACTTGTGATGTAGGACAGTTTGTGTGTGAATACGGTGGATGTGTGGATGGCAAGTCTCTATGTAATGGTGTAAGTGTATACAATCAGCTTATTAACATCACCTACCTGCAGCCATAAGAGCCTACGCTAAGTTAACTAGGTCATAGTCAATGCTGATCCAGTGATTTCACACATATCTTTGATATTTCTTCGCAGATATTATGCATTAAGGGAACATATCCATACTACGTGACTAATTTTTTTAGTTTTTTCGACCTCTCCCTCCCCTCGGTGACCACTCGTAATATATTCTAAGACTCCTCCCTCTTTAGTAGAAAAGAAATAATTTGGCTCATACTCTTCTTTATAGCATAAGACTGCATGCATTCTTAAATTACTAGTGAATTATGTATTATGAAAAATAACAAGTACGTGACAAAAATCTGAGCCACTCCCCCCTCCTGTGATTGACCGTAGTATTTTAAGGACTCTCCTCCCCCCCTCCCTAAACGGGTCACGTAGTATGGGTTACATTCCCTAAGATCCTTTGCCGTAAGAACATTTCGATCGTCGGTCTTTTGAGGAAAATAATACGTTTTTAGACCGCAGAATGTCGTGATGGATCCGATGAACGTTTGGATATATGTGGTCGTTTGACTTTAATCAAGGTGACAGATGTCTCAACGACTCAGGCTCCAGTTGTTACACCTAAGTAAGTATTGCCTTGTAATCATGATCTTCTTCATTCTTTCCATGTATCGAGTGCTTTGCTTTTCCCAGATGCGTCCTACCACCGGAGCCTCAGAATGGCGTGTATAGAATTATTAGTGAGACTAATTCTAGCGATGCAGATTATGTATATTTGCAGTATGATTGTTATCCCGGATTCAGACTGATTGGGGAACCTAAGATATTGTGCTGGAGAGGGGTCTGGCCTAGGATACCGTATTGTATACGTAAGTTATATAAAAAAACAATGGCAAAGTCAAATATTCTCAATTTGTCTTACATCATCAGCTCCCTTCGAGCACCTCAGTAGGTCCCTACTGAGGTGCTCGAAGGCTGCCTTAAGTAAGGAGACTAGGTCATAATCAATGCCGGCCCAGTGCATGACTTCGCACATATCTTTGAATTTCTTCACAGATATGTGGAGGTGGAAACATATGTAAAACACATTGGTACATGGCGGGATTCGAACCCCAAGTCAAGTGTTTAACCCCTGAGCCTCCGAGGGTCCCATCATAGCCAAGTTCTTGACCCACTATATATAAGGCAACAGATATTTTACTCCACAGACTCCTTGTTGTATATATTTCTCTCTTTCGCTCCACCCAATTTTATTATCTTTCGTCTCTTCTTGTAACGAAATGTGTTAGCGTAACAACCCCAATCGATTCTCATCTAATCTTAAATCTCTTTTTGTATAGAAACTTGTCCCCTCCGTAAAGACCCCAGTATAGAATACCAGTGCACAGAAGAAGACCTGGAGACACCTCGTCAGTGTGAGGAGGAGGAGGTGGAAGGTGCGATAGTAAGACCCGCGTGCAAACAGCCGCATTACTACTCGCCAGTTGAGTTGCCCTATATGCAGTGCAGTCAGGGTGCTTGGAGCTCAGGACCTGTTTGTGTTGCAGGTGAGAATTCTTACTTAAGGTCACGAAGAAGAATAAGACATACGTCGGTTGTAATCTAGGTTACAGGTCATAATGGTACTGATATAATTGTTACTAGTTTTCGCCCGCGATTCTGTCCTCGCCCGAATAACTTAAGTAGCCTATGTTCTACGTCTGTGCCATATTTCATCGAGTTCCGTTGACCCGTTCTGCAGATACCTTCTAACAAACATCCATACATCTACACTTTCGTATTTATAATATTAAGATGTCAAATTCCTAAAATTCTGCTCTTCTAATCAAGTATTCAAATTTTTCAAAAATCAAATCGATTTAAGACTTTTTAAGGACATATCCAAAAAAATAATCGACATCAAAGGGGACCGAAGAGCTGGCAGCTACCCCGGTCAAAGAATTGGTTTAGCTATCCAAAGGGCTGCCAGTATCTTCAAGACCTTGCCTAAAGGGACTCCTTTTAATAATATATTTTAGTAAATTATTCGTTTTTAATATTTTATTCCATTTGCAAATCAAAAAACATAATCGTCTGGTGAGTCGGGTAAATAAAACTCTTTTTAAATCGGTAGTTTATCAAATCACATGGAGGTGTACGAATTTGTAACAAAAAAGTCCGAATTTAAAACTTATTATTCCCATTTTCAGAATGTGGTACAACACCACCAATTGTCTCCCAGTTAGTACTAGGTGGGGAGACAGCCAGGAATGGTGAAGTACCATGGCATGCGGGGATATACGTCAAAAATCCATCTGTGAATAACTACCAGCAGATCTGTGGTGGATCTCTTGTTAGTACTACTGTGATACTCTCAGGTCAGTGGATGATAAAAAAAGACAATTTTATCATCAGTTCACTATATGTCCTCACTGAGGGTCTCAGAGCCTACCCTAAGAGACTAGGTCATAGTCAATGCCCAGTCCATCACTCACTGAATTTCTTCACAGATATGTGCAGCATCACGATGTTTTCCTTCAACGTAACTTCAGATAAATGTACATATGTGTGGAAATACGTATGTACATGGCGGGATTCGAATCCAGGACCTTTAGACTGCAAGTCAAGTGCTTTATCCCTTAAGGCACTGAAGCTCTCAAATCCAATCCTTATGGTTTTTGAAATTCCCTTACTATCTTTCATTATCTTCCTATACTTATTCTATTCTTTATGAACGCGCATTATTTCAGTCGTCAACCCCTTCTTAATAATGTCACCTATCCCCCTATCTATTTATTTCTATGCCTACAACTACTAGTATACCGCACCACATTCCTCAACCTACCTTCCCCAAATCAAATCACCTTTCGTTCCTTATAAGAAAAGAGTGGGAAGGAAAAGGAGACTAAAATTAGGCCTTTGGCCCGCACACTCATCAGAATAATAGCTTCCACTTTCCATTCTTTATGGTCGTGGTCTTTACATATCTTAGCAGCTCAAATATATCTGCGTGCTGCGCAGGTACTAACCTAACACATGAAATTTTGTCAGTGACTTGCGCAAAGTTATCTGAATATAATTATACCAATTTGTTGATGATACAGCCGCACATTGTTTCTGGAATGAGGTTACCAAACGGTTAGAGAACAAACATAACTACGCTGTGGCTGTCGGCAAACTGTACCGTGATTGGGATCATGTAAAAGACGAAAGATTCGTGCAAAAGTCTAATGTAAGCATCACTTATAAGTCTGACTATACGTCCCCATCGAGGGGCTCGGAGTCTAAGGGTAATTAAACCATTAACCATGCTGGCCAAGTGCGGGTTGACTTCACAAAAATCTTTGAATTTTTTCTCAGATATGTGTAGCATCACGATGTTTTCCTTCACCGTAAGATAAGACCATATTATTCCATTGTGACGGCCTAATTAGACGAGTGAGGTATCATTCGATTCGTCTTCTTCCACAGAGTTTTATAGCTTAGTTTAGCTTTAAGATCAAGTTTTAGGTTTTTAATTTAAATTTTTGTCTGTGGCTTCGTGTATTAATTTCAGAAATGGCTTAATAGATTTGAATGCGGTTTTTACTTAACTGTAATGATAAACTTCCTCTCACACAGAGATTTTATTTAATTTCAATTGCTTAAATAAAAGATAGGTAGGCGCGCCATAGGTCTTGAAATTACTCAGTCTCACGACTAAACACTCACGTATATACGTCCGGTGGCGGCACCGACTAGTTTCGAGCCCATCGGTCGGTGAGTGTTTAGCCGTGTTTATATATCAGTTTAGTATAATGTCTCACGAAAGTTTGAATAATTTACTCAGTCTCACGTAAAGGCATTGTAAAAAAGCAGGCGCTCTAAAAATCACCCTCCATGTCAACCTATATAACCCACTATCACTATCACCAACAGATTAGTAAGATAGCAGTACCAAAACTATATCGTGGTATAGAATTAGACTATCACCATGACATCGCAGTGGTTGTGGTGACAAAGCCGTTTGAATACAAGTTGCATGTCAGCCCTGTATGCTTAGACTTCAGGCCTGACTTCAATAATGAACAGCTGCAGAGCGGACAGCTGGGAAAGGTGGGTACTGTTAGATTAAGTTCTATCTGGTTGTACTTCTAAAATGGTCCAGCTGGGTGAAAGCTAAAAAATAAGTTTTGAGAATTCTTCAACTTATAAATTATAGCAAGGGGTCCATTGAAGCAGTTAATGTTGGAAAATCTCTCTCTGTACCACTAGGTGGTAAGGTAAGCTTTCCCAATCAGCATCATCAGCTCACTCGGGATCTACCCTAAGTTAAGGGTGATTAGGCCACAGTCAACTACGCTGGCCAAGTGCAGTGACTTCACACATATATTTGAATTTATTCTCAGATATGTGCAGCATCACAATGTTTTCCTTCACCGTAACATCGGATAAATGTACATGTGTATATCGGAAATAGAAAAGCACATTGGTTCATGGCGGGATTCGAACCCAGGACCTGCAGATTGCAAGTCATGTGACCCCTGAGTCACCGACGCTTCAATACATACAGATGAATTGAGCAATTTCGAAGTCTGTTAAAATTTGTAGGCGGCTGGTTGGGGTTTAACAACAAAATACAGAGGCTCTGAGTCCCAGGAGTTGAAAGTGATTGAATTGCCTTACGAGGATCTGGATAGATGTATCAATTTGACATCACGACAGCTCAAACATTATGTGGTGTATGACAAGATATGTGCTGGATCGTTGGATGGTGAGATACAATGATTCTAAACGTTATGTTGCGATAAGAAATACTTAACCTTTAATGTTACCCTACAGTTTTATCAAATTATGGAATTTTAACATAAATTTTAGCTTAATAAAAAGTAAAAAAAGTCTTTGTAACACTGCTCTATTTCGATCGGATTTCCGATCACAAGGTCGGTGGTTCGAATCCCGACATTCGACTATTGTAAAACATATCCTAGCACAAACATAGAGCTTAGAATGGTACAAGAAATAGTAAATTAAGGGAAATAGCTTTGCTACTATTAAAGCTTAAAATAGCTGAATAATATTGAAAATTAGCAGAATTAAGTTCCCATTTTATCCACAGGGGAGGCTTTATGTAGGGGCGACAGTGGTGGTGGACTCGCCTTCCTTTCTGAGGTGTCCGGTGTATCACGCTATTACCTTCGCGGTATCGCCTCAACCAGCCCTTTGTTAAGTAACGACATATCTTGCAATGTCGACTCTTTAACAAGTTTTACAGCTATTATAAAGTATGAAGATTTCATAAAATTATATTTATAAGCATAATCTTAAGTTTTATGCGTATTTTATATAAGTATTTTGATTATTAATATTATATAAATATCAATTTCCTCTATAAATAGTAGTTATTATTTAGGTATTTAGTTCTATATATATCATCAGCTCACTATACGTCCCCACTGAGGGGCTCATAACCTACCCTAAGTTAATGACTTGGTCATAGTCAACCACAGGCCAAGTGCGGGTTAACTTCACACATATCTTTGAATTTCTTCTCAGATATGTGCAGCATCACGATGTTTTCCTTCACCGTAAGAACATCGGATAAATGTACATATGTAAATCGTAAATCAAAAAACACATTGGTACATGGCGGGATTCGAACCCAAGACCAGTAGATTGCAAGTCAATTGAGCCACGTCGGTGGCTGACGCTCTTTTAGTTCTATTATTAAAATAAAACATTCTGTAACTATAAATTGTTTTATTTACCTCAAAAACAAAATAATTACATCATTTCTCTGCCTTTATTCCACTCGTGTAGTCATTGCACTAGATTTTCCATCAGATCCATCTTCCATCATATCAGTCACTCCCTTGATCATGTCACGTTATTCAATCCATCCATCTTTTTAAGATCTATCCTTTCCGGTGTACCGCTCCACTTTCATATCTAAACCTTATCATTCCGTCATAACATGCCCATACCATACTAACGTTTGCTTCTATAATAGAAGAAGAAGAAGAGTAGAGAAGAACTAGCGGTCGCCCACGACTCCATCTGCGCGAAGTCCTCGTCCTGCCTCGAACAGCAGCGTTGTGGAATGGTCTGTCTTCGGTAGTATTTCAAACCGCTACGACTTAGGATCAAGAAGCGAGCTTATCACTATCTCAAAGGCAACGCATCTGCGGTTCCTCTGGTTGCTGATGTCGGGCGTCGTTGAACACCTCGGTGTTCCCACTGTTCGTTTTCCCCCTTCTGTTATAAAAAAAAACATATTTAGTTGTCTATGTGTTCTTTCAGACTATGATCTATATATATGCCAAATTTCATCAAGATTCATTCAGCTGTTCTGGAGATATCTTCAAACAAACATCCATCCATCTAAACATTCGCATTTATAATATTAGTAAGATTTCAACTATTGACAAAATAGTGAGAACGTTTTTAGTTCTACAGACGTTTAGGACGAGATTTCTACGGTGTTATATTTTTCCACGTCTTTGGAAGGTTTAACAGTAATGTAAGTGTAATTCGCTGACTGACGCCGCCCCTTTTAGTTCAGCGCCCTGGTCGGTCGCCTACAGCGCCCTTTTTTTTTTTTTTTTTTTTTATAGTCAGGAAATGCGTTTACGCACGCCTACGCCGGGCGGTGCAATGGCGTAGGGAGTGTGGGACTCGCCGGCCACAGAAGGTGACCAGAATACCCACTAAAACCTGACTGCCCTCTGACGCATCGGGACGGGGCCACGGGCACGCTTTCGCTCTCGTCCGCGGCCCCGTCTGCGCCTGCTGCCATGGCAGCTCCCTCACGGGGGGGGGGAGAGGAGGCCGCCCTCAGTCGCTGGTGATGGTCTCCCCCGTATCCATCACCAGAGGGCTATTGTGGGGGGGGGAGGGCGGCAATATACTGCCGCCTTCTCCGCCCCACTCTCCTACGTCTGAGCGGGGGCGCCATGGGATCTCCCTCGCGCTCCCGCTCTTTTGCCTCCTTCTGCGAGATGACTGACTCGCAGAAGGAGGCAACCGCTGTGCCTACAGCGCCCTGGGCGGTCGCCCACAGCGCCCTACTCTAAGACCGGCCCTGGATATTTAAATGACTTTCTTTTCTATAATGTAGATAATTAAGCTAATTGTAAAATAAGTGATAATAAATTATTAGAAATTTACTTTATAATTATTATATTATTTTATTAAGTAATGAAAATTCTTTGTGATCGTTTGTGTTACAAATAATGGTGTGAATAATTAATACATTTTTTATTTATTTAATTAAATCTAATAAAATTACAAAAATGTCAGAGTTTAGAATGTTAAATATTTTCTTTGTTATATTTTTCGGTAAGTTTTATTTTGATGTTTTTAAAATTAAGAATGGCTTTATAAAATACAAAAAATCTATATATCTTTATATATATAATTCTTCTGTGAGTGTGTATGTTAGTGAACTTCTCTCAAACGACTGGAGCGATTTTGATGAAATTTTTTGTGTGTGTTCAAGGGGATCTGGGAATGGTTTAGATTCACAATTTTCATCAAATATTTACTTCATATTAATTTATTCAAATTAAAGACGTGCAGACAGGACAACGTCTGTCGGGTCCGCTAGTATATATATATAAAGATCAATTGCTATTCGTTAGTCTAGCTAAAACTCGAGAAGGGCCGATTTATCTTATCTTTGTTTTAAAATGTCGCTGGCGACAGATTGTTTGTATATTTACATATATATGACTAAAAACAGATTGTTATATTTGTCTATACATATTATTAAGACTGTACACTATTGAAAAAAATATATCTTACGTTCACAAAACATGTATTTACGTTGAATATTTGACTGCAAGACTGTGTATGTTCCTTATAATCTTAGGACCGATTTTGATGGGAAAGTAGGCTTTTTATTGCGCTGACGAAATCCCGGGAATGCTTAAAAATAAAACATAACTATTATATTTCAGTTATTCACATAAATACGGTTACGGCATATTATGACGGATTTTATATCAGGTACGTATTGCATATTTAACTTATAATTTAAAAAGCTTCAAAATTTAAATTTTGATTAGAGATATAAGTAAAATTTATGATTTTTGTAGTAAATCTTGCCGTATACTTTGACATTTTATAAGAAAACGCCATCTTTTGGAGCTAAAATGAATTATAAAGGCGTTCTTACACCGTGTATATCTAAGACCAAAATCTCCGTTTGAAATATGCTATCTCTGTTTTATTAAAGATAATGACAGGGATGGCGATATGTTTTAAACAGAGATTTTGGTGTCGAGTTTATTTTATCATTTTGCATCAAATCCAGTGGTACATATTTGAAACTTTAATATCTGAGTGATGTTTTATGATTGTTATATATTTCCAGGAATAATTACGATTCATTTGCCGAATTAAAAAGATTAAAAAGACAAACTATAAATCGACCAAATAATTGTCAGTAAGTATAGTTCTTATTGTGGATTTCTGAGACCAAAATCCAAACAAGAATATCTCTGTTTTGTTAAAAATAATGATAGGGGTCGTTAAGCAGGTAGTAGGTATAGTGGGGTAAAGGGATACGGGGAAAGCTGCCAAAAACATACCATTCACCTAATTCAGTCTTTCCCAAAGTGTGCGATAACGCCCCCTTGTGGGCGCTGCAGGTCTCAAGTTGCGGGTTATAGTAAAAGTTTCCTTTAGAATTCTCCGTTAATATACATATATAGGTCACAGTAATTATTTAATTTGAAGTTATAGTGGTTTTTAAATATGTGAAAATATGTGGGCGCTAAAAAAATATTTATTCTCAAAGTGGGCAGTAGACAAAATAAGTTTGGGACCACTGACCTAATTGCTCATTTCTATGGTCATATTAAGGACAAGAGTGTCAGTGATTCAGTGGTATACACGTGATATGTAATCTGAAGGTCTTGGGTTCGAATCCCGCCATGCCAATGTATTTTTCCATTTCCGATTTACATATGTGTAATAAATTTGTCCGATGTTACGGTGAAGGAAAACATCGTGATGCTGCACATATCTGAGAAGAAATTCAGTATGTGTGAATACAATGGGCCAGCATTGACTATGATTTAGTTACTTAGGGTAGGCTCCGAGCTCAGTGGGGACGTATAATGAGCTGATGATGGTCACTTTTCTTCCAGAAATGAACAATGGCAGTGTAATGGTGGTAGATGTATCAATGTGGATAGTATCTGTGATGGTGTTCCTGACTGTCGGGATGGTAGCGATGAAGTACACGCCCTCTGTCGCAAAATGAGGTAATATTGGGTTTCTGGGACCAATATCTCCGTTGTTTGATACAGAGACAAGCTGTCGACCGCGCGGAATGAAAAAAAACTTAATAAGTAGCCTATGTGTTCTTCCAGAATGTGTTCTATATGTATGACAAATTTCAGCAAAATCCGTGCAGCTGTTCTGGAGACACCGAACAGTTGTAGAGCCAGCTTTAACATCGTCGCACGAATTGGCCTGGCTCGTCCGGTGAAATACCACGACCACACAGAAGACACGCCTCAAGTGGAAGCAATTCCGCGTTTCGTTTAATGAGTGTGTGTCCCGGAGGCCTAATTTAGTCCTCTTTCCCTTCCCACCCTTTTCCTTATAAGGGAAGGATGGGAAGTGGAAGTGGACTTTCCGGATGAGAGTATGCATGGGAAGGGAAAATATTTTCTTTCTGTGCATCCTCTCCTCCGTCGATTAAAGGTAGGCAACGCATATGCAATTGCGTATATCTATGGACAACGGTCACTTCTATTATAGCGATTTCTGGTGACCGCTCGCTTGTTTGCCACCTTATGATATAAAAAAATCTTTAAACAAACATCCATAAATCCAAACATTCGCATTTATAATATTAGTAAGTTCTTAGGTTTCAAAAACTCAAGTTGGATATTATTTATAGATGTCCATCAAATCTCTTTCGTTGTGCGTACGGTGCGTGCGTCTCGGGTAACGCACCTTGTAATGGTCGGGTTGACTGCGCTGATGCGTCAGATGAACTAAGTCCGATTTGTAGAACAAATAGTGATGAAATTAAGTAAGTATAGTGCTTACGTTTATTAAAATCTGTCTTGAAAGTTGTTGAAATAAAAAAAAATATTTGGTAGCTTATATTCAAGATCGTCGATGGCTCAGGGGTAACTTGACTTGTAATCTGCAGGTCCTGGGTTCGAATCCTGTCATGTACCGATGTGTTTTTTGATTCCCGATTAACATATGTACATTTATCCGATACGGTGAAGGAAAACATCGTGATGCTGCACATATCTGAGAAGAAATATCAAAGATATGTGTGAAGTCACTGCACTTGGCCAGCGTGGTTGACTATGTCCTAATCACCTAACTTAGGGTAGACTCCGAATCCCTCAGTGGTGACGTATAGTGAGCTGATGATGACCTATATATTATTCAAACATCCATCTAAACATTCGTATTTATATTAGTAAGAAGTATGATTTTACTTCGTATGTAGAATCTTCTAGATAGATTTCTTTTCTAGTGGTCAATATAAGTGTATTAACGGACAATTAATACCAGCTGAGAATCGTTGCGATGGTACACCAGATTGCAATGACGGATCTGATGAGACAGTCAGATCTTGTGCTGCTATGTCCTGTTTACCATATCTGTTTCAATGCGCATACGGCGCCTGTGCAGAACAGGGTGCGGAATGTAATGGAGTAAGTATTTTACTGTCCTAATGTGATGTTATCTCTGTTCTTTCAAAGGGAATGTGAGAGATAGCATGTGAATACTAGCTGTAGCGCGACTCCGTCCCCGCAGTATTATAAATATAATAAGTAGTCTATGTGTTCTTCCAGACTATGTTCTATATGTATGACAAATTTCATAGAGATCTATTTAGACTTACTGGAGATATCTTCAAACAAACATCCATCTAAACATTCGCATTTATAATATTAGTAAGATATTGGGGAAAAAAATGAAAGCATAAAGCTTGCCATAAAACCGTGAGCCAAATCAAAATTTAACCAATAGTTGGCATCGATTATACAGGAGGTTGCAAAAATATAATTGATTTTTGTTCCGACATTCATGTTTGCAAATGTTTTATGAGTTTGTTTTACTAAAAGGTATAGTTTATGTAAAAAAAAACCGTGTTTTTAATCTATATAAGATTTTTTTGAGATATTTGAATAAATGTAACATAATTTGCTAACTTTAAAGCCTTTAGCGGTTAACCGAAGCAACTTTGTTTAGATGTAAGTTGGATTAAATCGTCATATTAAACCAAGAAATCTGTGGTACTCCACTGTACACGTAATTCCAGGACATCCTGTATATAGAGTTGTTTTGTATCCGTGGTATATTTAGATGCTAGTCACTGTTTAAACGACGAATTTTAGTGATGTGAAGCCAAAGTAATGAACATTTTTCAATTAAGATATTACCTAAAGGTCTATGTTACCTTGTCGTAAAATTAAAAGAAAAACTAGTCACTCTTGATTATGCTGACATCTACTGTTAATAAGAAAATCCGACACAGTGCCGGTGTATCGCAACACTAGCCTTACTAAAATATCAACGTTTATGTCCCCTCACTAATCATTCTGACACTTTGTAAACGCGATTCGAGCCAAAGGATTCTAATTAACAATATCTAAAAGTACTTAACAAAAACAGTGGTAGAGCCCGCTTTAACATCTTCGCACGAATCGGCTCGGCACCCCCGGTGAAATACCACGACCACACAGAAGACAGGCGTGAAGTGGAAGCAATTCCGCGTTTCGTTTGATGAGTGTGCGTCCCGAAGGCCAAAATTAGTCCTCTTTCCCTTCCCACCCTTTTTCTTATAAGGAAAGCATATGCGGTTGCGTATGTCTATGGGCAACGGTCACTTCGCTGTTTCAGCGATTTCGGGTGGCCGCTCGCTCGTTTGCCACCTTGTGATATATTAAAAAAGCAGTTTTTCTTCACATCACTACAATTGGAAACTTATCCAATTATCGTGATTTGAATCAAGTTTTTAATCTTCAACAGATAAATGATTGCGCTGACGGATCTGACGAATCTATAGAGCTTTGCGGCAATCAAACAATCCCTCATACGACGAAAAGTACACCAAGAACTACAACTCAACCTACTACGTAAGTTAGATAACTAACAGTGGGTTTCTGAAACCAAGAATCTTTTGTCAAGAATAACACGTATAACGATACGTTTTACAAAAAGACTAGCTGACGCCCGCAAAAAAAACTTAAGTAGCCTATGTGTTCTTCCAGACTATGTTCTACATCTATGCCAAATTTCATCAAGATCGGTTGAACCGTTCCGGAGATAGCATCAAACAAACATCCATCTAAACATTCACATATATAATATTACTAAGACAAGTAATTTTTTACGGGTCGGCAAAAGTAGCGTAGGACGTCCTCAGACTCGGTGGAGCGATGATATTCGCAGGGGAGCTGGCAAGAGCTGGATGAGTGTGGCCGAGGATCGTACTCAGTGGTGTGCCATGGGAGAGGCCTATGTCCAGCAGTGGACTAGTATAGGCTGATGATGATGATAAAGTAATTTTTTAATTCACAGAGTTACAAATATAAATTCAAAATGCAAGCTCCCAGATTATCCGCAGCACGGTACATATGATGTAATAGGTAGCCCTAACGCTGTCCCTGGTCAGATATTAAACACGCCTACTTTAAAATTTACATGTAACACTGGATATGGCTTAGATGATCCAAGCAATATCTATTGTTCTGATGGAATTTGGTCAGCGGCAATACCTAGATGTCTTCGTAAGTATAAATAAAATTTAAAAGATTAATAAATTATTTTATTTTAGGAACATACTGTATGTGTATAAGCGAGAGTCTAAGGTAACGCGATTTTATCGCTAATCCGAGTTTCTCACTTAGAGAGGTTTCTTTCTAACCCGAGTTTCCAGCTTAGAGATTCTCCTCTTTAACCCGAGTTTCCCCCTTAGAGAGGTTTCTAATAACCCGAGTATCCCACTTAGAGAGGTTTCTCTTAACCCGGGTTTCCCACTTAGAGAGGTTTCTCTTTAACTAGAGTTTCTCTAATAGAGTGGTTTCTTTATTTTTTTACCAGGGCAATGCAAAGACATCGACAATCCTACAGCTTCTTATGAATGTGACATGGTATATGGTAATAACACGAAGAGTTCATGGCCTTGTCGGGAATATGAATTAGAGGGTACACGTGCTGCTGCAACTTGCAAACCTCACTACTACTGGAATGGTGCAAAGATTAAAGCTCATTGTGTTGATGGAAAGTGGGAGAACGTTATGAAATGTCTACCAAGTAAGTACATGTACTATGTGTTCAGCCAGACTATGTTAAATTTCAGCTAGATCTGAACAGCTGTTATGGAGATCTTCTTGAAGAAGATATCTTTGGCCTCCCAAAGATCGCCATGATGACCGGTCTTCTGATACCTGCAATTTTACGGAGATACCTTCTAACAAATCCATTAAAACATTCGCATTTATAATACTAGCTGTCGCCCGCGATTTAGGTCTGAATTTAAAAGAAGTCAAAAAGTGCCCTATTTGTTCTTCCAGACTATGTTCTATGTGTGCCAAATTTCATTAACATCCTTTGAGCCGTGCCGGAGATATCTTCAAACAAACATCCATTCAAACATTCTCATTTAACAGTGGTAGAGCGAGCTTTAACATGTTCGCACGAATTAGCTCGTCCGGAGAAATACCACGCCCATACAGAAGACACGCCTCAAGTAGAAGCTATTCCCGGAGGCTTAATTTAGTCCTCTTTCCGTTCCCACCCTTTTTATTATAAGGAAAGGATGGGAAGTGGAAGTGGACTTTCCGGATGAGAGGATGCATGGAAAGGGAAGATATTTTCTTTCTGTGCATCCTCTCCTCCGTCGATTAAAGTTAGGCAACGCATATGCAATTGCGTATGTCTATGGGCTGTCGCTTCGCTATTTAAGCGATTTCAGGTGACCGCTCGCTCGTTAGCCACCTTATTAAAAAAAATATATAATATTAGTAATATTAAGACTTATGTATTTATGACTTGGGAACCCTACCGTGCGACCGCAGCGATTTGGGGTCGATTTTTATATTATTTAGTTTTATTTTTAGTTTGGTTTAGTTTTAGTATATAGTTTATAGTATTATTTTGGTAGTTTAATTAATTAGTTTTATTAAATAATTTTAAATTGATTTATTTATATTTTAAGATAAGATATTCAAAAATTTTAGACTTATGTTATATTTTATTTAGACTGCGGTACTGTAGTAGATAAGAGCACGGAATTAGTAATTGGGGGTAAAGTGGCTGTAAGGGGGGAGTTGACTTGGCACGCGGGTATATATAAACTCTCACCGGATGCGAGACAATATGACCAGATCTGTGGAGGATCACTTATAAAAAGAAGCACTATTGTCTCTGGTAAGTTTATCAAGATATCTATTCACTAGCTGTCGCCCGCGACTCCGTCCTCCCTAAGTTATTAGTAGCCTATGTGTTCTTGCAGACTATGTTCTATGTGTATGCCAAATTTCATCGAGATCCGTTCAGTCATTCTGGAGATACCTTTAAACAAACATACATCTAAACATTCGCATTTATAATATTTGTAAGAAGATTAACAAGAGTTTCGGTGTCTCAGGGGTCAAGCACTTGACTTGCAATCTGCAGGTTCTGAGTTCGAATCCGGCCATGTAGCAATATGTTTTTTATTATCGATTTACATATGTACATTTATTCGATGATTCGGTGAAGGAAAACATCGTGATGCTGCACATATCTGAGAAAGTCAATGATATGAGTGAAGTCACTGCACTTGGTCAGCGTGGTTGACTATGGCCTAATCACCCTTAACTTAGGGTAGGCTCCGAGACCCTCAGTGGGGACGTATAGTGAGCTGTGATCCAATAAAATGTGTACAACAGTGATACATACTAAAAAAAGATAAAAAAATGTTAAATGAACAAACCAAAAGTCTGTGCCTCTTTACGTGTATTAATTAGTTTTTTCAATTTGTGTAAGTAGGTGCAGAAAATATCAAGGGTTATCTTTTCCTATTTAATTCATTGTATGTCGTCTAATCTCATCTAATCTAATCTGATGTCATCTAATATAATCTAATCTAATCTCAGCTGCTCATTGCTTCTACGATGACAACAATGAGGCGTTACATCCAGCGAAAAACTTCGCAGCTGCTCTCGGTAAAATATATCGCTCTTGGGGCGACACAAGAGATAAGGATGCTCAGAAAAGATATGTAAGTACAAAAAATACAAAAAAATAAATCTTCTGTTTGTACCTAGATGGCGTTGTCCTTAATTTGTTATTAATAGATGTTAGCACTTGACTTGCAATCTGCAGGTCCTGGGTTCGAATCCCACCATGTACCAATGTGTTTTTCCATTTCCGATTTACATATGTACATTTATCGCACGTTCTTACGATGGAGGAAAACATCGTGATGCTGCACATATGAGAAGAAATTTAAATATATGTGTGAAGTCAACCCGCACTTGGTCAGCGTGGTTGACTATGGCCTAATCACCCTTAACTTAGGGTTGGCTTCAAGCCCTTTGGTGGGGACGTATAGTGAGCTGATGAATATATATACGGACGGGGCGACGCAGCGTAGGTAGGCCTCACACACGATGGACCGATGACCTGGTCAAGGTTGCGGTAGTGCATGCTTAATTGCAAACTTAATTTCCAATGCTTATATGTTCTTCCAGATTATGTTCATCAATGCCAAATTTCAGACAGATCCATTCTGGCAGATCTAACAAACATCCATACATTCATACATTCACATTTATAATTAATATTAAGTACGACGCAATCAAGGTTTAACAAAAACAAAACTTGTAGTTATTAAATCATTTTTAACCAGGTAAAAAACATCCACATACCAGAGACGTACAAAGGTCGAGAGAACAACCACCAGGACGACATAGCATTAGTAATAGTAGACAAGCCATTCACTTACACTACATACATACGACCGGTCTGTCTAGATTTCAAGTTAGATTTTGAAATGGGCCAACTACAACCTGGTAATATGGGAAAGGTATTTTTACTTCTAGTAATTTCATTATATATGAGGTCTTATTTATCTTTACAGTTATGAGGTTCATTAGACCTCACATTTGGTTGATTTAAATAGATATTTCATTTTATGTTCTTATACAATTATAGCTAAGTATTAAACGCGTAACTCTTTAACAGTGGTAGAGCGAGCTTTAACATCTTTGCACGAATTGGCTCGTCTGATGAAATACCACGACCATACAGAAGACACGCCTCAAGTTGAAGCTATTCCTGAAGACCTAATTTAGTCCTCTTTCCCTTCCCACCCTTTTTCTTATAAGGTAATGATGGGAAGTGGAAGTAGACTTTCCGGATGAGATGCATGAAAAGGGAAGATATTTTCTTTCTGTGCATCCTCTCCTCCGTCGATTAAAGGTAGGCAACGCATATGCAATTGCGTATGTCTATGGGCTGTCACTTCACTATATCAGCGATATCAGCCACTCGCTCGTTTGCCACTTTATGATATGACTTTGATTTGTGGACCTCTGCAATATCAGGGGACTGCATTCCAACTTGGA
>NW_013531873.1:1048752-1071884 GCF_000836235.2 Papilio xuthus | reverse complement strand
GCCTTGTCGGGAATATGAATTAGAGGGTACACGTGCTGCTGCGACTTGCAAACCTCACTACTACTGGAATGGTGCAAAGATTAAAGCTCATTGTGTTGATGGAAAGTGGGAGAACGTTATGAAATGTCTACCAAGTAAGTACATGTACTATGTGTTCGGCCAGACTATGTTAAATTTCAGCTAGTTCTGAACAGCTGTTATGGAGATCTTCTTGAAGAAGATATCTTTGGCCTCCCAAAGATCGCCATGATGACCGGTCTTCTGATACCTGCAATGTTATGGAGATACCTTCTAACAAATCCATTAAAACATTCGCATTTATAATACTAGCTGTCGCCCGCGATTTAGCTCTTAATTTAAAAGAAGTCAAAAAGTGTCCTATTTGTTCTTCCAGACTATGTTCTATGTGTGACAAATTTCATTAACATCCGTTGAGCCGTGCCCAAAATATCTTCAAACAAACATCCATCATAAAATTCTCATTTAACATTGGTAGAGCGAGCTTTAACATCTTCGCACGAATCGTTTCGTCCGGTGAAATACCACGACCATACAGAAGACACGCCTCAAGTGGAAGCAATTCCGCGTTTCGTCTGATGAGTATGCGTCCCGGAGCCCTAATTTAGTCCTTTTTCCCTTCCCACCTTTTTTCTTATAAGGAAAGGATGGGAAGTGGAAGTGGACTTTCCGGATGAGAGGATGCATGGGAAGGGAAAATATTTTCTTTCTGTGCATCCTCTCCTCCGTCGATTAAAGTTAGGCAACGCATATGCAATTGCGTATGTTTATGGGTTGCCGCTTCGCTATTTAAGCGATTTCAGGTGACCGCTCGCTCGTTTGCCACCTTATGATATAAAAAATTTATAATATTAGTAATATTAAGACTCATGTTATATTTTATTTAGACTGCGGTACTGTAGTAGATAAAAGTACGGAATTAGTAATTGGGGGTAAAGTGGCTGTAAGGGGGGAGTTGACTTGGCACGCGGGTATATATAAACTCTCACCGGATGCGAGACAATATGACCAGATCTGTGGAGGATCACTTATAAGAAGAAGCACTATTGTCTCTGGTAAGTTTATCAAGATATCTATTCACTAGCTGTTGCCCGCGACTCCGTCCTCCCTAAGTTATTAGTAGCCTATGTGTTCTTCCAGACTATGTTCTATGTGTATGCCAAATTTCATCAAGATCCGTTCAGTCATTCTGGACATACCTTTAAACAAACATACATCTAAACATTCGCATTTATAATATTTGTAAGAAGATTAACAAGAGTTTCGGTGGCTCAGGGGTCAAGCACTTGACTTGTAATCTGCAGGTCCTGAGTTCGAATCCCGCCACGTAGCAATATGTTTTCTGACTTCCGATTTACATATGTATATTTAACCGATGTTACGGTGAAGGAAAACATCGTGATGCTGCACATATCTGAGAAAGTCAATGATATGTGTGAAGTCACTGCACTTGGTCAGCGTGGTTGACTATGGCCTAATCACCTTTAACTTAGGGTAGGCTCCGAGACTCTCAGTGGGGACGTATAGTGAGCTGATGATCCAATAAAATGTGTACAACAGTGATACATACTAAAAAAAGAAAAAAAAAATGTTAAATGAACAAACCAAAAGTCTGTGCCTCTTTACGTGTATTAATTAGTTTTTTCAATTTGTGTAAGTAGGTGCAGAAAATATCAAGGGTTGTCTTTTCCTATTTAATTCATTGTATGTCGTCTAATCTCATCTAATCTAATCTGATGTCATCTAATCTAATATAATCTAATCTCAGCTGCTCATTGCTTCTACGATGACAACAATGAGGCGTTACATCCAGCGAAAAACTTCGCAGCTGCCCTCGGTAAAATATATCGCTCTTGGGGCGACACAAGAGATAAGGATGCTCAGAAAAGATATGTAAGTACAAAAAATACAAAAAATATTTTTTCTTCTGTTTGTACCTAGATGGCGTTGTCCTTAATTTGTTATTAATAGATGTTAGCACTTGACTTGCAATCTGCAGGTCCTGGGTTCGAATCCCACCATGTACCAATGTGTTTTTCCATTTCCTATTTACATATGTACATTTATCCCATGTTACGGTGAAGGAAAACATCGTGATGCAACACATATCTGAGAAGTAACACAAAGATATGTGTGAAATCACTGCACTTGGCCAGTGTGGTTGACTATGGCCTAATCACCCTTAACTTAGGGTAGGCTTCAAGCCCTTCGGTGGGGACGTATAGTGAGCTGATGAATATATATACGGACGGGTCGACGCAGCGTAGGTAGGCCTCACACACGATGGACCGATGACCTGGTCAAGGTTGCGGGAGTGCATGCGGGCGGCACAGGACCGGCCATTGTGGCAATCGATGGGGGGAGGCCTACATCCAGCAGTGGACAAATTCAGGCTGATTATGATGATGATGATGAATATATACTAGCTGTCGCCTGCGATTCCGTCTGTACTTAATTAAAAAACTTAATTCCCTATGCTATATGTTCTTCCAGATTATGTTCATCAATGCCAAATTTCAGACAGATCCATTCTGGCAGATCTAACAAACATCCATACATTCATACATTCACATTTATAATTAATATTAAGTACGACGCAATCAAGGTTTAACAAAAACAAAACTTGTAGTTATTAAATCATTTTTAACCAGGTTAAAAACATCCACATACCAGAGACGTACAAAGGTCGAGAGAACAACCACCAGGACGACATAGCATTAGTAATAGTAGACAAGCCATTCACTTATACTTCATACATACGACCGGTCTGTCTAGATTTCAAGTTAGATTTTGAAATGGGCCAACTACAACCTGGTAATATGGGAAAGGTATTTTCACTTCTAGTAATTTCATTATATATGAGGTCTTATTTATCTTTACAGTTATGAGGTTCATTAGACCTCACATTTGGTTGATTTAAATAGATATTTCATTTTATGTTCTTATACAATTATAGCTAAGTATTAAAACACGCGGAACTCTTTAACAGTGGTAGAGCGAGCTTTAACATCTTTGCACGAATTGGCTCGTCTGATGAAATACCACGACCATACAGAAGGAAGGCGTCAAGTGGAAGCTATTCCGCGTACAGTCTGATGAGTGTGCGTCCCGGAGGCCTAATTTAGTCCTCTTTCCCTTCCCATCCTTTTTCTTATAAGGAAAGGATGGGAAGTGGAAGTGGACTTTCCGGATGAGATGCATGGGAAGGGAAAATATTTTCTTTCTGTGCATCCCCTCCTCCGTCGATTAAAGGCAACGCATATGCAATTGCGTATGTCTATGGGCTGTCACTTCACTATATCAGCGATATCAGCCACTCGCTCGTTTGCCACTTTATGATATGAAAAAATTGATTTAACAATATGTTTATACAGAGATTTGAGTCTCAGAAATCAACGATAACTCTGTTTATCTGTTCTCGAAATTTCTTTTTAAAAAGGGGTATAATTTTTTATCAATAAGGTTGCCGGTTGGGGTATGAAGGATACATCCGGGCAAGCATCTGATGTTCTTAAAGTGGTAGAGTTACCTGTAGTCGACTTCAAAGTGTGCTGGGATCGTGCACCATTTGATTTTAAAGCTTCAATCACTTCAAATAAATTTTGCGCTGGTTATTACAATGGTAAGTGTGACAAAAAATGCCAAAAACTTGATCGATTAAGGAAAAAATTATTTACATATATGTTTTGTTTGGTTTTGGTAAAATTTAAAATGTTTTGCTAAAAAAGCTATCTGTTAAAAAAAATACTAGTAGCCTATGCGTTCTTCTAGACTATGTTCTATTTTTTTTATCATTTTTTTATTGAAAATTTTAGCAGTTTATTTTTGTAAATTTACTAATATTTCTTTAACCATTCCAACTAGGCTCTATGCTTGTGCTAGGATATGGTTTACGACAATAGTCGAATGTCGGGATTCGAACCCCCGACCTCGCAATCGGAAATCCGTACCCTTAACCATTAGGCTATTGATCCTTTCAAATGTCATGTATGTATGCCAAATTTCATCGAGATCTATGCAGCTGTTTTGGAGATAACTTCTAACAAACATATGCATAAAATAAACATATGCATAACATTGAAAGAGGATATGCGTAAGAAGGGGGTAGACTCGGATATGACGGCTGATAGAGATGTATGGAGGAGTAGTACATACTGTGCCGACCCTCGATAGGAATAAGGGCAGGTTGATGATGATGAAACATCTTTTCAAACATTCGCATTTATATTAGTAAGATTATTCCACGATATGTTACAATAAACAAAAAATAAATCATGACATGTAATTTGACATTTCTCGGTTCCTACGTAAAATAACATAACTCAATTTGTCCAATTTTTTTCTCTCAGGTACAGCTCTCTGTCAAGGCGATAGTGGCGGTGGGCTATCATTTCCTTCTGAGGAATCCTCTGTCATCAGATATTATTTACGTGGTATTGTGTCAACTTCACCGGCATCAGTTGACCAGGATTTATGCAATGCCATGACCGTCACTACTTTCACGAAAGTCACATTGCAAGAGGCTTTCTTTAGTGAATATCTACATGAAGAATATTAGATTTGATATCTCACTCATTCTATATGAAGAAAAAAGAGATGACCAATTAGAGTACATTTTTGGGTATTATTTTTTAGGTTATTTATTTAACTAGCTGAATAATGAAAAAATATGTAAAAAAATTGTCTCGTGGCGATGAAGATTTTTTTACTTTTTTTAATTTTTATCATAATTTGTAATTTTGATTCTTTCCTTCATGCAAAACAAAATAAGTCTGGTCGCAATTGCAAAAAAATGTAAAAAAAAGTCAATAAAACACAGCCCGTAATTTTTTTGGATTGAGTTATAATATTGTGCTCTGTTATATGTCTGTATCGAATGTTATGTAAATCCGTTTAACTCTAGAGTCGGTCCCTCATGGTTGAGGATCGTGGTCAGCATCAGGGTTAGTTCTGGAGTAGACGATTCGTTTCTAGTGACATAAATTCAAACATATAAAAAAATCTCATTTACAATGGAGTATATAATAGTAAATAATCCGGCACTATTAAAAACCCGTGCCGGATTATTGGAATGTTCGAATTACTGGTTCACAGTAAGTCATAGGTAATGTAAAATTTTATTATTGTTATCTAGTTTTTGAGGTTAGACTGGTAGTCGACAAGGGTCAAGAGAGACGTGGCTGGGGATGCCGGATTATTGGATGTGCCGATCTATTGAAGTGCTGGATTACACTATACTGTAATTAGAACTTTGTCAAATAATTTATATCTCTTACTTCTTTTTAAGTTTAATTCTTAAAAGTAGAAGTTTTATTTCCCTCGTATACGAGATATTTGTTTCATATGAATGTCACCAAGTTATACTTTTCTAGAGTCTTTACAAATTGTCTAGACATTACTATCGGTTGTTTACAATTTACCGGTAACATTGTGTTTTCCCGGGTATCGATTTCAAGTCCGACCTAATTATCGCGACTCCTTGCATGACTAAACCATGGCAACTAACTTCGACACGCAATACAAATACATAAATTGTAGCTAAAATACAAAAAAAAAACTAAAATTAAGTATAAAATTTTATTTAAATAATTAAATGTTACATTATTATAGTTACGATTAATAATTTTCATCGTAAGTTCATTGACAAAATTAATTTAAAAATTTAATTTTTTAAGTTATAAACTTCTCTTTTGAAGTATTTTCTAGTTAGGTTTCTGCCAACCCATTCTACCTTTTCCTAATACAATCATGACCATGTCATCAGTTCCACCATCAGGGTCGGGGGAGACGCGCGCTGAACGTTTTCTAGGAGTGCCTATCAATAACATAAAACATATTAAAATATATAAAAGTTACAAATAACTAGTTGAAGCCCGCGTTTTATTTCGCACGAAACAAAAATAAAAATTAATAAGTAGTCTATGTGTTCTTCCAGACTATGTTCTACATCGATTCTTGATCCATGCAACCGTTCTAGAGATACCTTCTAACATCCATCCATCTAAACATTCGCATTTATAATATTAGTAAGATCATTCTACTCTTCATGAATTTAATAAATGGCCGCGTACGCATCACGTTCTGTTTATTTCATTTAAACGTTGGAATAAAATCAAATATTTAGTTTTAAAAGTCAGAGATGTAACAAAAACTAAGCTTTCTATAGACAGTCACTTACGTCCACTCCTTTCTTGATGCTAGGTGTGCGATAAAGACGAACTATACGCTCGTCGCAGGAGAGAGCAGGACGCCAATATCACATGTAGAACTGCCACCGACGCATATATGCTCGCCTGGTACTTTTGAAGCCATATTGTTATAGTTTCTTGACAATTCTGAAGAAATTATGTTCACTTTTTAAAAATAAAAAAATACAATAAGCAAGAAAGAGTATGGAATAAGTTTGAATTGGTTTTAACCGTTTTTTCAATGGATTAGCTGTCGCTCGCGACTCCGTCTGCGCGGAATTAAAAAAAAAACTTAAGTAGTCTATGTGTTCTTCCAGACTATGTTCTATATGTATGCCAAATTTCATAGAGATCTGCTAAGCCATTCTGAAGATAACATCCAAGCTTTAAACATCCATCCATCCATCTAAACATTCGCATTTATAATATTAGTAAGGAATAAGATAAGGTTATTTCTTGAAGAAGACAGTTTCTGTTTTGTTCTAAATTAAACTCGCCCGGAAATAATTCTGAAAGAAACGGCAGTTAATTCTCGTATAAGTTCGAATCTTCACCCCTCTCAGCGTCAAAATCAATTAAGCACAAAACTTTACACTTTATAGCCTGTCCATGTATAATCAGTGGTACAAAAGTATAAAAGGGCTCAAGAAAAAGATAATTGGTAAAAGAGGTCGCTAGAGAATGGCTAATAGGAATAAAAATTCATCATCAAACCTTGGTATACGTCATCTTTGCAGAACAATTGTTTGGATATCCATTCACGCCACAGCACGACCATGGGGGTAGAATCTGGTCTGCACTAGACCTATGGATTATTTTGTATAATTAAAAAAAACGGGAAACACGACAGACTTTACCAACATAACTCAGGGCTTAAACATTTGACTTGCAATCTACAGGTCCTGGGTTCGAATCCTCCCATATACTATTGCGTTTTAAATTTACATATGTACATTTATCCGATAGTGTGAAGGAAAACATCGTGATGCACATATCTGAGAAGAAATTCAAAGATATGTGTGAAGTCACTAGGCCAACATTGAGTATGACCTTTTTTTTTCTTCCAGAGAGGAATGAAATGCTTTACGCATACTCCGCGCCCCGGGGGGGACGCGGTAGTTATGTGGGATTCTCCTCCATAGCGGAGGCATACCCACTAAACCTCTCTGTTCCTCCAACGAATCGGGACCGAACCACGGGCACGCTTTCGCTCTCGTCCGCGATCAACATTGACTATGACCTAGTTAACTTAGGATAGGCTCCAAAACCCTCAGTGGGTACGTTACGGTACGCATAGAAATTCTATCACCCTACAACCAGTCGGGCAAAAAAGGTGGGCAATTTTGTTGAATACTTACGTATAATTCTGATCACAACAATGAAATGCGAGCCTCAACGCATGAGTTATTTGACCGTCTTCAACTTGAATACCTTTCTGTAAGAAAAATGCATAATATGTAAATTCCAAAATTTTTAATCGTAATTTATATCATATTTCTTACTAATATTATAAATGCGAATGTTTGGATGTATACAAAGATGTCTGTTAGTAGATATCTCCAGTACAGCTGAACGAATCTTGTTGAAATTTGGCACAGATGTAGAAAATATTCTGGAAGAACACATAGGTTACTAACTAAGTTTTATTTTATTCCGCGCTGATGGAGTCGCGGGCAAAAGCTACGAGTAGTTCTACATAATCTTAACAATGCCATCTAGTGACAAAAAAAACAATTATTTTTTTCAACTCACCTCTATTAAATTTGATGTAAAGTAGAAAATAATTGCACATTCCAAAAGTAAAAGTAGAAACACAAGTATTGAGTACTAAAACAAAAAAATACATGTTACTAAAATTATAAATGCGATCTTTTTTAATATAAGGCAAACGAGTAAGCGGTCTTAAATCGCCGAAATGGGGAAGCGAGCGCCCAGAGACATCCGCAGTTGCAGATACGTTGCCTATCTTACATTCGACGGAAGACGGGACGCACGGAAAGAGAATATTTCCCTTACCTATGCGTCACGTCGTCCGTCAAATCCGACCCCCTTCTCATCCTTTGCTTATGTGAAAAGGGTGGGAGAGGACAAGACTCCGCGTTGGAAGGTATCTCGAGTAGGGCTGCGTGGATCTTGGTGAAATTTGGCATATAAAACATAGTCTGGAAGAACACATAGACTACTATTTTTTAAAAGCGCGGACGGCAGCATCAACTTGTTTTGGGTTTTAGAAATCGACTCTACTTACCATAAATAAGAGAAACTGTGAACAATATATAGCGCCATAAAATCCCATGAAAGATATAAAGAAAAAGAAAATAGCTAGAAGAGATAACGCTATTCCTAATTGTACGTCCAAAAACTCTTTAGGAAATAGCACCTGTAATAAAAGCAAGCAATTACAAAAAAATGACTATCACCCAGGGCACTGACTTATAAATACACTGGCTATAAGACGTTGTATTTTGTGCCTCTTTGATTTACGCCATTTCGACGCTGAAGGTAGCGGTTTGTAGAAGTGGTGTTGATACGAACTAATATAGATAGAATTGTCAAGTGACATGAACAGATGTGAATCGGAACAAAGTAACAGCTGTAATTTCGAAACAATAGCCTATCCATTTATAGAGAACAGTATATTAGGGTCTACGAGAAAATATTATACGTCGGAAGCTTAGTAGTTAGGGCAAACATCGTCACATATCTATGAAGAAATTGAAAGATTTTAAATTCAAAAATTAAGGCAACGAAAGGCGTGATTGACTAAATACTGGTTACGATGAACCTAATCTAATTTTAGTAATATAAATGCGAGAGTTAAGAAAGGATTTGGATGTTAGAAGGTGTCTCCAGAACTGCAGCATAGATCTCGCTGAAATTTGGCATACATATAGAACATAGTCTGGAAGAACACATAGACTACTTATTAAGTTTCTTTAACTTCAGCGCTGACGAAGTTTTAAGCGACAGTTTTTCTATAAATATGTAATTCGAATATCGACTATCATGACACATTGACCTGGATATTCTAATAAAACATAATTCTATCATATCCTTACAAATGATTACCAATAGTACATGATATTAAGGGTAATTGCCTTGTAATAACCGTTTATAATGACACTAGCCAGCCTCGACTCAGTCCGCGCGTCTTTAAAAAAAACTTAATTAGTAACCTATGCGTTCTTCCAAACTATGTTCTACATCTATGCTAAGTTTCAGCTAGATTCCTTTACCTCTTCTGGTGATATTATCTAACAAACATCCATCTAAATATTCGCATTTGATGACGCCCACTGCTGGTCTGGATGAAATCAATACAATGTTTAAGTTCACATCGTGCCTGGTACCGATGTCACAAGATTTGATAGACTTAAAATAACCCAATGTTATTCTGGGTTTCTAAGACAAAAATCACCGTTTTAAATACATCGTTATTCCTGTCATTTGACATGTTTGGCATAACAATATGTTTTAAACTGTGATTAGGTAGATTAACTAAAATCTGCTAATATTATAAACAAAAAGTATTAACTATATTTCCTTTTCATCATAGCCTAAATTTGTCCACTGCTGAACGCAGGCTTCCTACGTTGCGTCGACCTATCCGTTGCCGCCTAAGACTCTTCGGTCCCATCGGTCGTCAGTTCTGCGGGCAATGTGGCCGGCCTATAGATTGAGGTTTGCAATTCTTCGGGCAATCTCTTAAGGTAAGGAAAAACTACGGCATTTTATTGTAACAGAACGAGTCGCTCATATATTATAATGTATCCTTTCATAAACCACAAAGGCTATGGAAACTATGCTTTTACCAAGAAATGCTTAAAAATCTTTTTAGAAATGCTTAAAAAAATCTTTAGTGTATATTCACCTTTATATTAACCAAAAATTTAGGAAGGCTCACTATACATCCCCACTAAAGCTCGGAGCCTACCCTAAGTGAACTAGGCCATAGTCAATGCTGGCCCAGTGTGACATATCATAAGAGGTGGCAAACGAGCGAGCGGTCACTTGAAATCGCTGAAATAGAGAAGTGACCGTTGCCCATAGACATACGCAATTGCATATGCGTTGCCTACCTTTAATCGACGGAGGAGAGGATCCATAGAAAGAAAACATGTTCCCTTTCCATGCATCCTCTCATCCGGTATGTCCGCTTCCACTTCCCATCCTTCCCTTATAAGAAAAAGAGTGGGAAGGGAAAGAGGACTAAATAAGGCCTCCGGGACACACACTCATCAGACGAAACGCGGAATTGCTTCCGCTTCACGCCTGTCTTCTGGTCGTGGTATTACACCTGGCGAGCTGGGCCAATTCGTGCGAAGATGTTAAAGCTCGCTCTACCACTGTTAAACTTCACACATCTTTAAATTTCTTCACAGATATTTTGCATTAAACGTCGGATAAATGTACATATGTAAATCGAACACATTGGTACTTTTCGGGATTTGAACCTAGCTTACCTTGATAACAGGACTGCCGTTACTATGGATATAAAAAGATAGACTATCCGGAGAAGAAATCATCCATAGACTTAACGCAAATAATGTACAGCAGAAAATCTGTAACAGAAATAAAAATTATTATAAATTAAAAAATGAAAAAAGTATTTTTAGCCAAAAAATAATAGGCTGAAAGGACTAGTCGTTTATATATAAAAAAAAACATTGTACTGCACTGGCTGTAAGACGTAATATTTTGTGCCTATTTCAAAAATTACTTACCATAAAAATTAAATTAGTCAATATTAATATAGCGGCTGCTACTTGAGACATTTTTTTAGTCTTCTTCCCCATATTTGTTAGTGAAATTATTTTAAAAATGAATTTTATTCCATTTAGTATTAAGATGATGCTATAAAAAAATTCGTTATCGTCTTTTGCTAAAAAGGTTCTAAATTTTTTTTCATTCTTGTTTTACTCTGTTTAAATTACATTTTTAATTTTTAGTTGACACTGTAACCGCAACCTTATTTCCGCGTTGTATTCCTATCTCGCCCTAACATGTGAAACCAGAACGAGACAGAAGATGCGTGACGTGACAAACACAAAGGTATGCTTTTATTAATTCAACAGTGGGGTCGATGAAATTCTCAATTTATTATTTAAAAGGTAATTTTTTTATTAGACTGTCCTATTCTAATAATTCTCTTTGTCCCATTTATTTACTAGTGGGTCTAATAATTTAATGCCAGTATGTGTAATTATGGAGAATTAAAAAAAAAATCAATATACATTTACGAAAAAATAGGCAATTGAATTATTCCAATAATAAATTAGAATTAATGTATAAAAGAAATATAATTTAACACTTTTTCATTCAATTTAAATTTATATTTAAAATAAAAATTATTTTAACCTTTTTGATAAAAAGTATTCACAAGTTTCTAAACGTCACTGACAATTTCCCGCCCTTTATTAACTCTATGAAACATTTCACGCGTACGATGTAACTTTTTTTTTAAATTCCGTGCACGTCACATCACCGTCGAGTCATACGTCCAACTGAAGACTGAATAGAAAAGCGAAATCCCTGACCTAATAAACATATTTAAGGGTATGATTCTATTAAAATATGTATTTTGTACTGTATTAGGATTTTTACTATAGTCAGTTTGAGATGAATTTAGCCAGTAATATGGAGTGAACAATTTTTTTTTGCACAAACCTCAGATTTTATTGTTAAAAAAAAAATTATAAAAGCAATGAAATTTTCCGATTATATTGTAGGTTTCACATCTTTTTCTGCTTATATCATATTACTAGCTATCGCCCGAGTCTCCGCCCGCGTGAATATATAAAAAATACTTAATTAGTGTAGCCTATCTGTTCTTTCAGACTATGTTTTATTCGTATGCCAAATTTAATCTAGATCCGTTCAGCAGTTCTAGAGATATCTTCAAACATCCATCCATCCATCCACATCATATCCATCTAAACGTTCGCATTTATAATATTACTAAGTTAAATAAAAAGCAGCTCTTCAAGGCATAAATTCGAAAAAAAAAGTCAGTCTCCTGGCTATAAGCAACCTTCTCACCAATTTTTAGGCATATCGGTAAAGCCGTTCTTGAGTTATAAATAGTGTGACTAACACGACTTTCTTTTATATATATAGATTTTTATTTGTTAAACATTCAACAAATTTAAAAACATAAATATAACGCTACCTTCTTATTAATATTATAAATGCGAATGTTTGGATGTTTGTTAGGTGTCAGAAACTCCATAGATCTCGCTGAAGTTTGGCATAGATGTAGAACATAATCTGGAAAAACACATAGACTATAAATTAAGTTTTTTTTTTTAATTACGCGCTCACGTCGCGGGTGACAACTAGTAACATTATAAGTAAGGAATATAAAATCAGAATTCTCGTTTTCTTTATAATGAATAAAATAAAAAATTATCCGCTTCTCTTACTAATGTGTCCTATACATTAGTGATGTAATAAGTCTTTATTCCGCATAGAATATAAAACAAAAGTTTTTTTTTTTTTGTGCAGGCATGTTTTTTTTCTATTTTTTTATGCAAGCGCCCATAGACAACCACAAAAAGATGCATTGTGTATAACATAGGAGAGGGTTTACGAGATTATTTTTCTCTTTAATAAACACCAGCTTTTGCTCGCGACTTCGTCCGCCAATGTCTTTCCAGACAGTTCTACGTCTGTGGCAAATTTCAGCGAGATCCATGCAATCTGGAGATACCTTCAAACAAACATATATCCATCTAAACATTCACATCTATAATATTAGTCAGATTACTAAGGTGATAGAACATAAGATGAAATATGTAAACAATCGAGTTCTATTTTATGGCATTTTTTCGCGTACAAGTTAAAGTAATACCCCTATTCTGGAAGTTTGTGTTTAGGTTTACCAAATACCCCGTTTTCTTAACTTACATGATCCAATATTAGTTATAAAGTCATTATCACTGTCATTCTGATTCTGACCTCATATAACCTGTTTCAAAGAACATCTTCCTGAGTTGCCATGTGAATAAATTTGCAAGAAAATTGGGATATAATAAAAAAAAATTATCGCGAGTTACGTAACCACCAGTTCCATACCACCAGCACCATATCTCAAAAGAACTTGTGCGTTAAAATAATTAATTAAATAAAAAATGTACAATAATAATACAAGATATTTTTTTATCTTACTAATATTATAAATGTAAATGTTTGGATGTATGGATGAATATTTGTTAGAATGTATCTCCAGTACATGCATGGATCTGTCTAAAATTGATCTTAGGTGTAGAGTATACTACGAGTACCACGGCTACTAATTAAGTTTGTTTACTATTTCACACGAACGGAGTCGCGGGCGACGGCTAGTATTATCTAATACACAATTAAAATTATGTAAAACTAACGGTCGACAGAGACATCGTCCGCGAGGAATTAAAAAAAAATAATAAGTAGTCTATATGTTCTACCAAACTATGTTCTATATGTTTGGAAAATTTCATCGAAATCCGTTCAGCCGTTCTGGAGATACCTTCATACATCCATCTAAACATTCGCATTTATAATATTAGTAATTTAAAATGTTTCCCTTAATTCAACATTACGATAAATATGAAATATGTAAACAGAAAATCTTACCTAACAAAGTAAATTAAAACGATACAGCCAGTGGCTATTTACAAATTAAAAAAAAAATAAGTCGCATAAAAATCATTTGAGGAAAAATATGATCATTCACCTAGCAATACAATCAGTACGCTCGGGTTTCCCGAACTGGAAACACGTATTTATATTACAGATATATTTTAAATCTGTTTATTCAATTTAAAAATAATCTTAAATGATTTTTATGAAATTATGTCGTTAAACGTGTAACCTTCAAGTGTCCGCCATATTGTTTTTACTTATATTTTAAATTTAGTGTGTAATTGTTTTGTTTCGAAGTTTGAATATTCTTTAGTGTTTTAATTACAAATGGCTAAACTGTACTACAGTTTTTGGAACGTGTTTTTTCTTGTTTTCGGTGAGTTATTCTTTGAAATAAAGTTTTTTTTCTTATTACAGCTTCATTTAGCATTAAAAGGCGATAAATAAAAGAGTTTATGCCTACCATGTTGTTAAAGTTATAAACGCACTGTTTTCAGTATATGCTTCTCTATTAGATTCAAAAAATCATCGCCGGCGACTCTGTCCGAGCGGGATTACATATATTAAGTAGACTATGTGTTCTTACAGACTATGTTCTGTATGTATGCCAAATTGCAATGAGATCCATGCAACCGTTTTAGAGATACCTTCAAAAAAACATCCATCCATCCATACATCTAAACATTCACGTAGTAAGATTTGTAGTTCATACGTAGATTGTTATAGAATCTACATCTTACTTCTTACTAATATTATAAATGCGAATGTTTAGATGGATGGATGTTTGTTTGAAGGTATCTCCGGAACGACTCCACGGATCTTGTTGGAATTTAGCACAGATATAGAACACATAGGTTACTTAGTGAGTTTGTTTTTAACTCCGCACAGACGTTGTCGCGGGCAGTAAATTTATTTAATGAAAAGAAAATGACTATCCAATAGCATCAATACAAGCATTAATATAAACTCAATATTATAAATATTCTATTAAAGTTCATTTATCAAAATTAATATAAAAAGAACTGAATGACAATTGTTACACTAATTTCGTCAGGGGAATTACCACGAAGCTACGTAATTACAATAATGACGACTAAAACCTTTGACTATAAAGAAACGGACTAAACACAGCCAGCGCGCTACCTTTGTAAAAAATACTGTTATTATACTTTTAACTAAACGTGAGATAAATGTAACTAATCATAGGTTTCTAAGAGCAAAACTCAGTTTAAAAGATTCAACTCTGATTTGTCAAAGATTAATGACAGGGATGACGATATGTTTTATACTGAGGTTTTGGTATCAGAAACCCATGGTAAAGGTAAAAGTGTAGTATAATTAGGTGACTAACTTATGACAGGGCTGCACGCGCCTTTTTGTACGTGTAATTTCGCGTCGCCTAGAAACTTGAAGCCGCAAATTTAGCTCTCAAATAGAACACTTTACGCTAAAAAAAAACTAGTAAATGAATGATGACACTATTTGACTTTTCTCTATTTATTAAACGTTGGATAGAAAGTTCTTACTAATATTATAAATGCCAAAAATTTAAGTGGAAGCATGTTTGTTAGAAGGTATCTCGGGTACGGCTTAACGGATCTTGATATTTCGCAAATAGAACATAGTCTGGATGATCACATAGGCTATTTATTAAGTGTCACGGGCGACAGCTAGTCTTTCAATGTAGCCTTAAATCTAATTTCAGTAATTTATTTAAAATAATATTATTACCGGATCCTGTCTTTCAAGGTCACGAATCTATAACTGGTTAATACCCATCTTCACAAATTATGTCTATGATTTTTAATCGTTATATAATTGATTTCGATTCAAGCTAAATTAAACTCTATTTCCTTTGTCTAAGATACAAATATGATTGACCTTATCACTTTTGGTTGGACAACGTATTTTGAATCTTATAGCTATTGAGAATAAGATCGAGTTTTTTATGCAGTTTGCTTACTTCTATAGTGTGGTTTTGAAATTATTATAAATGCTGGAATATGATAAATTGTTTTTTCGTTTAAAAAAAAATTATTAATTTCGGCAATAAAATCCACTGACGTCTATAAATGGTCTGGCTATAAGACGTAGTATTTTGTGCGTATATGATTTTTGCGATTTTGAAATCGGAACGAATTTAAAATCAGTTTCCAAGCAATCGCCTATCCATAGAGTACTGAACATTTTTCTTTATACCACGAATTTACTCCGAATAGTTTTTCGAATTCATATAAAGCGACTTATGGTGGTAGGGGTCGTTTTTTATTTACCTTTTAATTAAACCACTACCATTTAAACTCGATTTTGTTAAAAAAATCACGTATTTATTAATTCAAGTGAGTTCATTTGAGCGGAATTTAAATATTGTAGCCAAAAATATAACTTTCTTTATCTACCTTTCAAAATCAATATAACCGTTTCAAATATCAAACGGATGACAGACAGACAGACAAAAAAATCTATTTTCTATACCTACAGATTTTATCTATTGTATATATAAATGGGTTTTCCCTCTCTGGTACTCCCCTCGGTGTTTTTAATACGTCAGGATATTCACAACTAATTGTGAAATTCAAATCACTTGACACTCCGTCTCTGTTGTTTTCATGGAAAACGGACAGGATAAACTACGTAATAATCAGTAACTGACGTCCCCCTAACCTAGACCTAGACTTAGCTGGATCAACGGATGGTGACTACCAGATTTGGATGGAATATTATTACGTATCTCTAAGACAGCTTAATACATCTCGATTTACCACAGAATAGTCTGGAAGAACGCATAGAGTTTTGATTAATTTTAACGCAGACAGTGTCGCGGGAGCTAGTAGTATTGAACTAGTGATCGCCATGAGAGCGTCGGTGGCTCAGTGGTCAAGCACTTGACTTGCAATCTGCAGGTCCTGGGTTCGAATCCCGCCATGTACCAATGTGTTTTTCCATTTCCGATTTACATATGTACATTTATCCGATGTTACGGTGAAGGAAAACATCGTGATGCTGCACATATCTGAGAAGAAATTCAATGATATGTGTGAAGTCAACCAACCCGCACTTGGGCAGCGTGGTTGACTATGGCCTAATCACCCTTAACTTAGGGTAGACTCCGAGCCCCTCAGTGGGGACGTATAGCTGATGATGATCGCCCATCGGAGGAAATTGGAAAATAATTATTTTGTACACACACGAGTTTATTTTATCAATAGTTTTGCTCAGATTTATATGATCTTTGAACTTATAATCTTATCATTTTAATAACATTACTGTATCAATATAAACCAGTGGTTCCCAAACTTATTTTGTCTACTGCCCACTTTGAGAATAAATATTTTTTTAGCGCCCCCATATTTTCACATATTTAAAAACCACTATAAATTCAAATTAAATTAATTATTGTGACCTATATATGTATATTAACGGAGAATTGTAAAGGAAACTTTTACTATAACCCGCAACTTGAGACCTGCAGCGCACACAAGGGGGCGTTATCGCACACTTTGGGAAAGACTGATATAAAATAATAGTATTATAATATATAAAATATATATTCAAAGATATAAAACAGTGGTAGAGTCCGCATTAACATATACCAAAAAAAGTTTGTGTATACATAAACGTAGTGTTTGTCTCGAGCGTACACTCCATAAGTACAGTCAGCGTCATATAGATCGTCACAGACAAGATATGCAAATATATAGGTACACCAAAAGTATTCAATTATATCGGTACAACAAAAGTCCTCAAAATAATAGATACATTCACCCTGCTCAAATACATCGGTACATACACAGCGTCAAATATATGAGTACATGCAAGATGCTCATAAATATCGTAGCAGCCACAGCGTCATAAGTAACGAAGCAGTCAAAGTGCGCAAAAATATCGGTACATTTGACAAAATTGAACTCTATCTCTATATACTTGTGATACAATTTGGAATAAACTACTTCTGTTACATTCATTTGACACTTTGTATTAACATTATAGGTTGTCCGGAAAGTTCGTCCTGATTTTCGATATAAAGCTTACAATAGACTGTAGCTGAAGTGGATTCATTTTAGGATTTCCACCATTATCAAACGTCACAAAAATTTATATATTGTGAATAATTTCATTTCATTGGTTGAGATAAAAACTAATTTTTAAAATTTTATCCAATAATAAAAGACGTTTTAGGTATAGAGTCGTACCAATATAATTTAAAAACATTTCCAAAAATTTAAGAGAACAGGGTTTCAATTTTCCTTATAAAGCGGCACGAACTTACTGGGCAACCCAATATTTTTCTTCTCCTGTCATAACGCTTAAATATAAAAGTTTGTCATGCCGAATATGACAGATACGTATTAACTAATATCAAATTTTGCCTTGTCACAATATATATAATACTAGATTGGCGCAGTATTCTGGTATGTTTGCCGTAATATGTAAGTTTACCGGTTCGAATATCAGGCTACTTTTTTTTCATTTTATCAATCACGGGGTTATTTTTTCATAACCAGTAAAAATTTGGTAATGTAAAATTTTGCTCGACAATTTTTTTTTATAATTTTGGCTGTCGGGTAGAAAGAAATTTAAATAAAGTTAACAACAATTAGGTCAGACCATCGCCGGCGAAGTGAGTGGGCGGAGCGTGGATTGTCTTTGCGGGTTTTAAGAATGGTACGCGCGGAAACTATACGTACAAGTGTTATCTACATATGTGTGCGCGCCCACGCACACTGGAATGTTTATTGCAATCGACCAAAAATTTTATGTAGTTTGGATATTGACATTCAGTTTTTTTTCTTTGTTTCTTAAATATAATCAGTATCAGTAAAAGGTAAAAGTAAAAGTGTTATTTTTACCGATACAAGTTTAACAAACATGAGTAATAAACAAATTACATGTCAATAGCATCGTTTTATCTCCTTCATTTTTGTTTGAAATAGAAAAGTACTTTAACGGTCAAACTCAGTCCAAGGCAATATCAAAAAGTACCTAATAACTACGGCGATAGAGTTTAATTACATGTGCTTCGATATTAAAATTAAAAAGTTAAAATATCAAAAAAAAAAAATAGTTGCTTGGGATTTGAACCGCCGAACTTACGTACCAACGGCGGCGAACGGTAAGGCCACGAGACCAAACTAGCATATATGATGACAAACTTAAATTTGATGTTGGTTTTATCTACCTAATATCTGTCATCCGCGTCGAACACTTTTAGTAAATTTTGAAAAATGGTTTGATGCAAAGTGTCAAATGAATGTAACAGAAGTAGTTTATTCCAAATTGTATCACAAGTATATAGAGATAGAGTTCAATTTTGTCAAATGTACCGATATTTTTGAGCACCTTGACTGCTTCGTTACTTATGACGCTGTGGCTGCTACGATATTTATGAGCATCTTGCATGTACTCATATATTTGACGCTGTGTATGTACCGATGTATTTGAACAGGGTGAATGTATCTATTATTTTAAGGACTTTTGTTGTACCGATATAATTGATTACTTTTGATGTACCTATATATTTGCATATCTTGTCTGTTACGATCTATATGACGCTGACTGTACATGCCGGAGAGAAGGGACGTCAGTCGATGTCAGACCTTTGGACCGGCAACACGTGTCGGTACGTGAACGAGCCAAATATAACGCAACGAATGCTACAGTATGGAATGACTGTGTGAAAGAGGATATACGTAAGAAGGATTCAGATATGACGCCTGATAGAGATGTATGGAGTACATATTGTGGCGACCCTCTGCAGGATAAGGGAGGTTGGTGATGAGAGCCCGCTACATCTTCGCTCGAATTGGCTCAACCGGTGCACACGACCACAGAAGATGTGCCTCAAGTAGAAGCTATTACAACTACAGTCTGATGAGGGTAGTATCGGAAGCCTAATTTTAGTTATCTAACAGAGTAGAGGAAGCATAGGTACGGGAAATATTCTCTTTCTGTACATCTACTCTATTGATTAAAGATAACTGCAATTGCAAAAGGCATTAGGCGAATTTAGGTAGCCCCTTGTTATTTGCATCTTATGTATTTAAAAAATTTAATTGTCGATTTAAATTTATATTTCTCTTTGCAGTTACGAACCCAATTTTCACGGCTGTTGTAAGAGAAGAGGAAGGAACCTGCAGGTAATATTGCTGGCTGTCGCCCGCGGCTCCGTTCTCGCGACATTGATATACAGTAGTCGATTGTCAAACTGAATATGCATAACAAATTTCATATAAAACAGTCAAGCCGTTACCGAGTATAGTAACATTGTGACACGAGAATCTTACTAATATTATAAACTAGCTGTCGCCCGCGACTCCGTCCGCGTGGATATATAAAAAACTTAATTAGTGTAGCCCACCCATCCACATCACATCCATCTAAACATTCGCATTTATAATATTATTAAGTTAAATAAAAAGCAGCTCTTCAAGGGATAAATTCGAAATCCTATGTCCATCTCCTGGCTCTAGGCTACCTCCTCACCAATTTTCAGGCATATCGGTAGAGTCGTTCTTGAGTTATAAATAGTGTAACTAACACCACTTTCTTTTATAAATATATAGAAGATATATAGATGACAATGTATGGATGTATGTTTGAAGATATCTCTGGAACGGCTACATGAATCTCGATATAATATAGAACATAGTCTGAAAGAAATTATAGGCTACTAATTAAGTTTTTAATTCTACGCGGACGAAGTCGTGAACAAGATACAGCTTTTAGTAATAGAGGGATATTACGTTTTGAACGAGGATTTTAGTCTCAGAAACCCACAGTTAAAGCTTCAGTTAATATTAAGGTTTGTTCCAGTCCTGGTGAGGTACAATGCGGGGATTTATCATGTGTATCCACGGACAGGATATGCGACGGTCAACCTGACTGTCCTGATCGAGAAGATGAACAATTTTGTGATGGTGCCTCCCAATCGTATGTTATCAAGTTTACACTACCGAAACATGTTACTGTAACATATCATTTCTGAGAGAGAGAGAGAGAGAGAGAGATTGAGAATCTCTTACCCTACTAATTTAACAGGGTAAAGATTATCGTCCGTGTGAAGGGCTCGGAGACTACCCTAAGTTAACCAGGTCGTAGTCAATGTTGGCCCAGTGCAGTGCCTTCACACATATCTTTGACATTTCTTCTCAGATATGTGCATCACGATGCTTACCTTCACCGTAACATCGGATAAATGTAAATATGTAAATCGAAAAACACTAGTATATGACGGGATTCGAACACAGGACCTGCAGTTTACAAGGCTTAACCCCAGAGATTCGTTTCATATTCTTCTACAGAAGAATTTAGTTGTGTTTTTTTAATTGTCTTTGGTTACATATTTTAATTAAATTCGCCTAACTTAATGTATAATTTCTAGGCTCGTATCAACATGGAAGAGTGGGCATAAAAGATCTAGAAGGCAGGCGACTTCGAATTGTCGGTGAGTTTTTGTCTCAGTAAAATATTTGTTACAAAAATTACAGCGCGATATTGACGTCATTCTTTACTATTACAAAAAGATTTTTTTTTATATCGTAAAAAACCAGAAAGGTATTACATGCATTCGCCGAAATAGCGAAGCGACGATGTTTACAAACAAAACACGGAATTACATCTAATTGTCGCCAGTCTGTGGTAATACTCGTATTAAACTGATTTTGAACTGTTAGAGAAAAAATTTCCCGTCATAAATTTAACTAAATGTTTCCTTCACAAAGTCCCAGTAAAGTGTTTGATAACTAAAAAAAAAACTGATTTGCAATAATTACTGTCAAAATGTCACAACTTATTCATAGATTTTGTAACACCACCGACGTTATTTTACTTCCAATTAGCTTAATCTTAGATAGTGAAACAGGCCCTTAACACGTTAGCTGCCATGTCGGACTATATGACCGACAAGCTAATGTTTCAAACAGGCTGTGTCGGACTATGTGTCCGACACGCCATACTTGCATTCAACGCCTCGCTGTGGCTTTTTAATCGAATTGTTGTATACAGCGTGACTCCCAAGGTCCCATAAAGCTTATAAACAGCGGGTCAATTTTTTTCGTTTTTCGAAAAATCATTCTAGCAGCTAACGTGTTAATATATTATTTCTTAAAAGCGTATTCTTTTTTATAGTAAGAATCAATGGCCATGTCGGGACACAACTTGTATAAATTTCGACGGAAAATGTGATGGAATAATAAACTGTCCCGATGGAAGTGATGAGACGTACCCTCTTTGCAGATCTGAGAAGTAAGTAACTTTTTGTTTCATCATCATCAGCTCACTATACATCCCCACTGAGGGGCTAGGAGCCTATCCTAAGTTAAGGGTGACTAGGTCATAGTCAACAACGCTGGTCAAGTAAATCCGTACTTCACACATATCTTACTCACTTTTTGTTTACAGGACCTAAAACAGCTTGATTTTAAAAAGGTGTTCCTTTCGCATTCTCTCCAAAGGGTCCACCGCATTACAGGACGATAATTGTGACATTCACCCTAAAACAGCTTAATTTTAAAGCCATTTCATTTGAATTCTCTCCAAAGGGTTCATCCATAAATTACTTGTTATTATTCATTATGGGGGTTGGGAGGTGATCGAAATTATGTGTCAAGGGGCCGGGGATGGTTCCCAATTTTTTTAGAAATGCCTCAACACTTCGCCTTGTCGTCATTTTCTTATAAAATTTGTGACATCACATTAGCAAGGGGGGGTTTCAAATGTGTCCAGCCGTGTCAAGGACATGACATTTTCAAACATAATGTATTTACGTTGCTTAAAACGAAAATCCTTTTTTATCTACAATAGACTTATTCCAGTTCTTTTTCCAGATGCCAGAGTAACTGGTTCAGATGTACTTACGGTGCATGTGTGGATGGCACCGCTCCTTGCAATGGTATACAAGAATGTGCTGATAATTCTGACGAATTGCTACCTAGATGTAGAAATGAGACTGATGAAGTGTCGTAAGTAAACAATTATTTATCAAATATGTCCAGGCTTTTAAGGTCATATTCGACCCGACATACTATAGTGTCCAGATTTTGATGGTCATATTCGACCTGACATACTATAGCAACTAGACGACACTAGAGTTTATTGGGTCGAATGGGACCGTCAAATTCGAGTGTTGAAATATTTTAGAAGTTTCATGTGGCTTACATTTTATATTAGCTTCAACCGTTACGACGGGCCGAAAAGTCCTACAGTGTTAATGTCATTTCGTGGTGGTCAATTTAGACACTTCTTCTTCTTCTTCTTCTTCTTCTTCTTCTTCTTCTTCTTCTTCTTCCTCTTCTTCTTCCTCTT